>NW_028252769.1:0-56275 GCF_964263255.1 Lissotriton vulgaris
CATCTGTAGTGCTGTCACTTGATTACCTACCTGTGCCAACTATAGACCCCCAAATCTAACATTGGTGGTCAGCGGTGAGGATTCTGGACTTGCATTTGTGACTCATATACAGTGATTGGTGAACACTACTAGTGAGTGCAGACCAAACACAACCACATACAGTTTTTGTCTGTTTTGTGGTGTCCTCCTGGTGGTATTTCTGATACTATGACTCTGGTTAATTGTGGATTTTCGTCATTTGTGGTCTTGTGTTAAATCTATCTAAAGAATACTTATTTTTAATATACAACTTGTGTGGTGTTCATCTGTAGTGTTATCACTTGATTACTGTATGTGGTCACAAATGCTTTACACACTGCCTCTGAGATAAGCCTGTCTGCTCGTGCCAAGCTACCAGGGGGGTGAGCAGGGGTTATTTTATGAACTAAACCCTACAGCACATTGGATAGTCAGAACACCACACATCTCACCAGCAGAACAACACACACACCACCTCCACCCCTCACACCTGCACCTCAAACCATTTGCACATCACACACCATGGCACAAAATAAAATCCCCAAATTCACTGACAATGAATTGTCAGTCATGACAGATGACATAATATTAGTAGAACTACAATTGTTTGGTAACCTGGTCCAACAGACACCATTAGCCACCAGAACACAAATGTGGGAAAGTATAGTCCACAAAGTCAATTCAGTAGGGACCACCCCGCACTCCAAGAAGGAGACAATGAAGCGGTGGAATGACCTCAAGAGGCAGGTGAAAGAGAAGAACAACAAGAAGTGTCAGCTGGCTCAGATGACTGGCCGTGGCCCTAAGAATCCCATCAAGAACATTCACTGCATGGGAGGAGAAGGTGCTTGCAATGCTGCATCCAGGGAGTCTCACAGGAGTAGCCGGGGGAGTGGAGGCTGGTAAGTACAAACAAATGTCTACCATCTCTCTGCTGCTATGTACTGTCTTGCACAACTGCAAAGCTACACCTCCTAGGCAAAAATTCATTCATCTTCACCACACACTCTCCAACACATGTCTCACAGATTCAACATTCACTCCCTCTCATTCACCCCAAAGGTAGCTAGCAACATTCCCTGGGTTGCATGTGTACAGGCAGGCAGCGAGCACTACAACTCCCACCAGGGACCCTGTCCCACAGCTCATCAAGATGGAGCACTCCCACCACCCCACCCAGAAGCATGCGAATGACATTGCATTTCAACAACCAAACTTAAAGGTAGGTAGCAATCTTCACAGGGATGGGTGTTTGTGTTTAGGAAGCCTGCAGCACAACTCCCACCAGGTACCCTTGACCCACAGCTCAGTAGGATGGACCAAGCCCACCCCCCAGAACCATGTGGCAGCCATACTATTAATCATATCAAACTCACAGGTAGGTAGCCATCTTAACACGGAGGGGTGCTTGCTCACATCAAACTTACAGGGAGGTAACCATTTTCACAGGGAGGGGTGTAAGTGTACAGGGTTGCATGTGTACAGGCAGCCAGCACTACAACTCCTACCAGGGACCCTGTCCCACAGCTCAGCAAGATGAAGCACTCTCACCACCCCACCCAGAAGCATTCGACTGACATTGCATTTCAACAACCAAGCTTAAAGGTAGGTAGCAATCTTCACAGGGATGGGGGTTTGTGCTTAGGAAGCCTGCAGCACAACTCACACCAGACACCCTGGACCCACAGCTCAGTAGGATGGAGCAAGCCCACCACCCAGAACCATGTGGGAGCCTAATATTTATCATATCAAACTCACAGGTAGGTAGCCATCTTAACAGGGAGGGTTGCTTGCTCACATCAAACGTACAGGGAGGTAACCATTTTCACAGGGAGGGGTGTAATTGGGTGGGAAGCCTGCACTACAACTCAGTACAGGCCCCCTTGCCCCACCCCTGAGCAAGATAGAACACCCCCATCCAGATGCATGTGGCAGCCATTGTACCTCCCCGACCAAGCTGACAGGTAGGTAGCAATCTTCACAGGGAGGGTGTGTGTGTGTTGGGCGACTGCAGTACAACTCCCACCAGGCACCCTTGTCACAAAGCTGATCAAGATGGAGCGCTCCACACACTCACAACCATGTGGGAGCCATTGAATCTCAGTCATCAAACTTACAGGTAGGTAGCTATCTTAACAGGGAGGGGGAGGGGGTGGGAGGCCAGCACCACAACTCACAACAGGCACCCGTGCCCCCTCCCTGAGCAGGATGGAGCACTCCACCACACACCCAGAAAAATGGGTCAGAAATTCCCCCCAAATGTGCCAACAGAACAGGAAAGTAGACACTCATGCACCCTGCCATTCCTCTCCAAAAGCATGGAGCCATATGACAACACCAGCCCTCACATCCCACCAAAATTATCCCAGATCCAATTGCCACTAACAGTGTGCAGACAGCTAAGTTTATGTAACTGTCACAGAAACAAAAGTGTGACTCACCAAATCACATGTTGGAGAAACTCAGTACTCAATCATGCATAGCACTGAATGCTATCTGTAAGTGGCTTGGGGCCAGAGCACCAAGGACCATATGAAAAAGCAAACATGGTCTGTAGTACAAATAAAGCAAAGGACATGACATGACAAAAGTATGCATGAGATGACAATGGCAAGGCCATGCTCATATGTAACATCTGCAATGCAGGGTAATCAACAAAGATGCTTCACATAAAATCGTTGTGCCGCTAGTTATTAGATGACAACATGTCCTTTTAATCACAAATTATGCATGTGGCGCATGGTATCTATTGACATATCACACCCTGGACAAGAAATGTCTGTACCTCCATATCATGTCATGATGCACAGTACTGTGCAGACATACAATGTGATACCTAGTAAACTGTGTGGTGTATAACACCAAGCTTGAGGGGTGCACTTCAATGACCATTTCCCCACTGTTCTGAAGGTGACCAAGAACTGACAGCAGAAGACAATCACACCAACCTGCAGAGCCAGTCCCCACCCCCTGAACATGGACTCTCTGATGCTGACTCCGGGGATTTCGAGGATGCTGAGCCAGAAGCCAACCCATCAGGCATGCCAGGGCGCAACAGGTCCCAGGACCCCACTGCCCCTCTGCCACCACATAAGCAACAACAACTACGCTGACCCCTGATGTAACAACCTGTGCGGCCTCCACCACCACTACCACCACCGCTGCCTGAAACACTCTCCCTGCCCCACAATCTGAGGAGGGCAAGGATAGTAGGTGGGTGAGTAGAGTGGTGATGCCACAGGTCCAGGACAGCAGGGCAGGTGGGGGGGGGAACCGGGCACCAAACCCAACCGGACGCTGGGACCTAACCCTTGACTAACATCGCCAGAGTCCTTGGGGCCTATGAACGAGCCCAGGGACACACCATCCAGGCTCTGGAAGATTCCTGTGAACTCCGCCTGCTGTCGAGGTTCATAGACACCCGCATGGGCCAAATTGTGGACCTCTTGGGCCAGCTTGTGGTGATTCTGAGAGACAGGCCTGCAGCCCAAATAACAGCCCAACCTCCCTGTAGTGGCCCGCAGGATGACAGTTCCCCAACATCCCCTGTGGCCACAGAGAGGTAGGAGTCCTGAGACCCCGCTGAGCCCGCAGCAGAGGCCCCCCTGCCAAATGTTCAAGTGGCCGTCCAAAGAAATCCCAGGGAGGATCCAGTGACAAAGCTCCAGCCAAACGCCAGTCAAGGAACCAGCCATGATGGCACCCCTCTTGACCTTGCCATTGACTTTGTTGACTGTCCTTCCCCACACTTCCAGGTTAATGGTATCCGTCTGTTGGACTGGATCACCACATCAATCTGGTGACTACTCGATTGTCTCATCTTCCATCACTGACAACTCATTGAATCACTTTCCACATTGTTGTAAATATTTACTTCCCTGTTACATATACCCATTGTAAATAAACACTCCTTACACACCTATGTGTTTGCGTCAGCTCCATGTTTATCACAGGATGCACAATGTTGACTCTGTTTACAATGTACCAGCAGCAGTGATTGTTTTGATTCATTGAGAGGCTAAAGGGACCTAGGGAAACACAAGAGAACACTATTCACTTGTCTGGTGTTGGCACCACAGCCATTACACAACACTTGTAATCAAGGTACTCAAATCTGCATACATTACAATGAGCCACAGTACCAACATAGGACCTATAGGGCCCTTGCGAAAAATAGTTCCACTGGTGTAGGATCTATCCTGTCCCGCTATGCTCCCTCCAGGGACTTGCGTTCCTCTAGTAGACTTCTCCTGTCAGTCCCTCGCTCTAGAAGAGCTAAATGGGGTGGCAGTGCTTTTTCCACCTTGGCGCCCAAGTGGTGGAATGCCCTCTCACTGGAACTAAGATCCCTACCCACTCTTCAGGCATTCAGAAGTGCTCTGAAGACACATCTCTTTGTGCAGGCCTATTTGTAATGGTGTCAGGCTTATGAATTTTGATATGCTTTGTTAGGCGCCTTGATGCCTTCGGGTTATTGTTTGCGCGTTATAAATTTTATTCAAATCAAATCAAATCAACATAGACATCCTGTAGCTGTGCATGACCACCCAGTCCCAGAAACATTAGCAGCCAGCCCAGATTCAACAACAGGTAGCAGTCTGAAAGCTCACCTGGGCCTTTCCACCAACAACAAAATCTGCAGACAATGGCACCGTTGTACGTTTTCACTCACCTTCAAGGAAAGTAGCGGTTGATGAGCTGTTGACGCAGGTCAACACCTTCTTCCTAAGCATGGGCGAATTTTGCGAATCTCGCGTTCGCGAATTTTGCGGATTTGCGAACTCGCAATTCGCAAAATCCGCGAATTCTCGCAAATTTGCGGATTTTTTTTTTTGTGTTCGCGCGGGTTTCTGCCAGTTCGTGAGGGTTTTGTACAATTTCGCAAACGCGAACTTACCTGTCGGGTCGCAAGTTTTGCGAACTTGTTGTTTCTACGTGTCCAGCCTGTTTGGGACACTCTTCTTCATCACTGCCACTCTCTGTCACCACTGCCACTCTCTGACTACTCATGCCACCCTCTGGCCACCCATGCCACCCTCTGTTTCATCACAGCACCCTCTGGTTGTCCAGTCAGTGTACATTATTGTGGCAAAGCAAAGCACACCTTCCCTGCCTCAAGTGACCTGAATTAATTTGGGGCTGATTAATGTGTCACAGAATATTTTTTTAGCTGGCACCTGCTTCCTTAGTGCTTCCTGATTAGTGATCTTTTGCACTTGCTAAGTGCTTTCATTGTTGCAAAATTAGTTACAACACCTGCCCTGCCCCAACTGACAATAATGAATTAGGGGCTGATTAATGGATTTGAACTTCCAGCCTGGCTCCTGCTTGTCTCCCTTAGCTGTAATTCAGGACCTTTGTGGCATATGTGTAACTATTCTGAGGTGCAGAGCAGGGTCACATAATAGTTGCAAGTAGGCAACTGAACTCTGGAGGGGCCCCTCAGGAAGCACTACAGGAAAGGGCTACTAATGATGAGCCTGAACTTTTGAACCTGGTAAGTAGTTTCAGTTTTGCTAAGATCGTATTTCTGCAATTTAGCGCTTATTTGCGGGGCGCAAAGTTGTACTGGGAAACCGCGAACTCACGCGAACAGTGCGAGCAAAATCCGCTGCTCGCGGATTTGCGGATTTTGCGGGAGATTCGCGAATCTCGCGGATTGCGAATTTACCGAAAATCCGCAAAATCCGCGAGCGAAACAGATTTTCCGCCCATGCTTAATCTCATCTGCCCAAAGTTCTTTTGCAGATTTGGGACCGTTTCCCTTGCCTCTGACTCACTTATTGCTAAGTCATTGATGGATGTTTTTGCCGAAAGGGGATTATCCACCAAATCTCGAAGTTGTGCTTTAGAATAATTAAGAGGGTGCCACCTCTCCATGTGCCGATGCATGGTATGATTACCATAGCTATATTTTTTTTGGGTCCCTCTCGAGAGTTTTTTTTTTGCAGATGAGGCAGGTAACGAACCTGGCATTAACTTTCTTTTCATGAGAAGGAAAAGAAAAAAATTGCCAGATAAAATTCACTTTCACATGGGACGTTCTTGGCATTTCTTTCAGAAACTTTTACATCACTGTGTCATTTCTTTGTCTATCCTGGTTAAAGCAATGTCATATAAATAGTTGTTTAAAAAGTTTTTTTTTAAGGTGTTTACTTTGTTGGAGCGTTGTATATATTTATAAGTTATTAAAGTGTTATAATCCTACTACTTTGTTGGAGTGCTATATATTTTTAATGTGACACATAATTGTGAAGACTTTGATGTACAAAAAGGCATCCCTGGAATCTTCCGCTTCAGGCTAGGTCCCACACACCCTTACAGTGAGAATCCCCTCCCCAATCACAATACAGGATCGTTATCAGATAGTAGGAACGCGTGTGGTGTGACGGATCTCATGAGGTGGCGACCTTGATCTACTGTAACTCCTTTGAACAGGGGTGATTCTTTACAGTTGGGGCCATAAACTACATCCGCAGGGCTAGGTGATAGCCTGGGACCGGCCTGGACAATCAGACACAGAGGAAGAGGAGTGTCAGAGGGTGCGGTAGTGAATAGGGTGAAAGGGAGGTGTCGGGCGGGCACAGGGTGTGATACTCAGGGAAGAGCAGCGCAGATGGGGGGAAGTTTATGGCCCATGCATGAGAGAGAGAGCAGGGGTGACCAGTGCGTGGGGGAGATGCTTGCGAGGGTGGGGAGCCATGCTGAGGATCTGCGGCGTACAGAGAGTGGGTCTGGTCAAGGCATCTAAAATGGCTGCCGTGCACGACAAAAGTGTGGCATTGGAAAAAAAGCAAGATGGCGCACACAATGTTTATCAATACGGATTAATTTATAACAATTATTTTTAACAATATATTTTCTCACAGTGTCAAAATGGCGATCAACACTTCCTAATTTCCTTCGAATCGAACGTTAACAGAAGTCAAGCGGCAAAAAAAATAAAAAAACGCTCACGCGCAACCGCTGGAAGACAAGTATCAACATATATGAGCCTCCTCAACCACCCTCAGAAAACATAGGGGGTCAGGATACGTCTCCCATACCCCTTTATACCCAATACTCACATTGCTTTTCCTCCATCTAGTAATTTAATTAAATCGAAACACAAAATGGCGAATTCACGTTTCGCTACCAGTTTGCGACCCGGTTCGCGAACCGAGAAGCGCTTCTACCGCGAAAAATCTAATTATTTTTTTTTGCCCCACGGGACCCCAACATCATTCCTAGGGGGTCAAGAGGGGTCTACCTTGCCCCCTTTCATTAAATTCCCCCTTCGTTTTTCTCCTCCTCTTGTCTCTCGATCCTACAGAGAGACAAGATGGCGGCCGCACCGGACTGTTTAGAATGTTGACAGACACCGGAGAGCCAATCAGCTTCGCTTTGCAAAGCTCCGTTACGCGAAAAGTACGCGATCTGGAGCGCTATCTGGGACGCTGTCACAGATATATCTGTTTTTTTAAACGTTAATTTCTCAAAATCCACTGGAGCACATATATTGAGACCCAGCAAAGGCACATCGGGCTAACAGTCCCTACAATTTTGCCAAGTTTCGTGCAAATCCATTCAGCCGTTCGAGCTAAAAGTGAGGCCAAACGCCCTATGGAAAAATGAATGGGAAAAACGCGTTTTGGGACCCCCCTTTTTTCTTGTCCCCCCCTTGACGGAACCCCCGCCAAATTTTCAGGGGCTGCTCAGAAACAAAATGTGCCATTTTCCTGAAAATTTCAGCCGATTCCGTCCACAAACGCCAAAGTTGTACACCTCCACATCTAAAAAACAGACAGCTTGTATATTAGTAGTTGACGTAAAATGTAAATTAAGGCAGTTGACATTAAGCAATTCAACAAATTGGATGGCACTCTGCTCTGTGCCCCTTCAAATAAAAAACAGGTCATCAATATACCTGAAATAGACCACAACCTGATCATCCATAATTCTCTTGTGCTCTCCCCTCAGGACCTGCTCTTCCCACAGCCCCATGTGTAAACAAGAGTAACTGGGGGAGAAACAGGCCCCCAATGCAACTCCTTACACCTGATGGTAGATCTGGTTGTTAAAGAGAAAATACATTTGTTCTAGGCACACCCTTTCACCATAGCCAACAACATTCTATTGTGTGGTGCACAATTCATAGTTCTCATATTGAGGAAATGTTCAACTGCTTCAAGCCGTCATTGTGTCTAATTGAGGTGTACAGCGAGGTTGCATCCAAATTCATCAAAAACATGTCAGAACTCCATTCAACATGCTCAATTTTTCTTAAAAAGTCAGATGTGTCTTGAACAAATGAGTTCAGACCCTGCACCCATTCCTGGAGGAAATAGTCAATGTACTTGGAGGTGTTTTCCATTATGCTATTGATTGCTGATATAATAGGTCAGCCTGGTGGTTTGACAATGTTTTTATGTACCTTTGGAATTAAATAAAAAGTGGGGATCACTGGGTGTTCTTTCTTCAAGAACCGATATTCTGCATCACTAAGTAATCCTCCACTCTTCCAAGCAAGGAGTTTAGGATCATGGACGTTTCATGCCGTTTTGACAACATGAATGTTGCTTTTCCTGTAGCAGGATATATCCGATAATTGTGATTCTGCTTCATTCATGTAGAGCTGTCGTGGCCATAAGACCATGTTGCCCCCCTTATCTGCTTGTCTCACGATTATACTTGCATCTGCACTCAATTTCTTCATGTAATTGTTATAACACAGATTAACAGCCTGATTCATCAATCTCCCGTTTTGCGAGGCCCTAATAGCGAATCATAGCGAATCGCTATTAAGGACTCGCAAAACGGGATTCATGTAGGATTAGCAACACTTTTTGCGATTCCTACTGATTCCTTATTTGCGATTAGCAAATTGCTAATCGCAAATAAGGAAAAACTCCCCATTCATTCCTATGGGCCAAAAGGCCCATAGGAATGAATGGGGAGTATTCCTTATTTGCGATTAGCAATTTGCTAATCGCAAATAAGATTGCGATTTGAAGGGTGCCAGGGGTGTCCCTGTAGCACCCCTCAAATGACATTTGACACAGGTGTTGCACACACACATGTCCTAAGGACATGTGTGTGTGTAACATGCAACTCAGAAAAATGCATTTAAATGCATTTTTCTGAGTTTTCGCAATTTACCGCGAGGTTTGACCTCGCGGTAAATTGCGGCCAGAAATTGCGAATTCGCAAAAGAAATGTGGATGATGAATTACATTTAAGGAATCTCAAATAGAGATTCCTTAAATGTAATTCCTCGCAAAATTGCGAGATCGCAATCAGCGATTTTTGCATTTGGGATGATGAATCCCAAATGCAAAAAACGCACTCGCAAAGGGCCAGACTCTCAGAATCTGGCCCTTTGCGAGCCGATTTGGCCTTGATAAATAAGGCTGTAAGTTTGTTAGTTACATGATGGGTTTTATTCACAGACGTATATAGTTTCTTCAAGTCCAGCGTTACTAATTCATGATACAAGTCTAGGTTGTCATGTAGCATTGTTTGGAAGACAAATTTCGGTTTGAAGGGCTTTTCCCAAGCTGTTCTGTCTCCCGATTGTGCCATAAGATCCGCCCCCAATAAGCCTTCCTGCTCATTTTGCAATGACCATGCATCTTCAAACACCTCAAAGTTTCCCGCATTCAAGAGGGAAGGGCTATTCAGATTTGCCACAGTAAATGAGGCTACTTTCTTTTTGGGTTGCATTAGATGGAACTTTGTGAGTTTTAATTTTCTTACAAATCGATAGGTATCCAATCTCACATCAGCATAATTAAAATTGCACGGAGGACAATATGAAAGTCCCAATCCTAGGACCTTTGTTTCCGCTGCTGCTAATTTTATGCTTGTTTAATTGATTACTGTGTTGGAGTCTGCACTTGAGTCTAATTCCTGTTCTGGAATCGATTCCTTTTGCCTCTCCCCGCCCTTTTGCCCGCGATCTTGCTGTCTTTTGCTGCACTTTCTTCTCTGTTGCCGCTTGTGGTTGCCTCTTTGTTTTTGGCTCCAGGTGGTTCGCGAGGTCTCAAGGTCTCTCGTCTGTCTCTGCACAGACAGTCGACCTCTTGGGCCAGGGAAAGCTTTGTAAACCCCAACTGGTGTGCCCTGTTGCCATCATTCTCCGGGTCAATTTCGGCGGCCGAACTCAATTCTGAAGCCGAAGTTGAGGCTACAGATATATATATCTATATCTATATATATATATATATATATATATATATCTATATCTATATATATATATATATATATATATATATATATATATATATATATATATTCACAGAAAAAACCATAGGTTATAGACCATATATAGTTAGGAATTTGCATTTTCAAAACCTTGAAAATTCACTGAAAAAACCATAGGTTATAGACCATATATAGTTAGGGATTAGCATTTAAAAAACCTTATTTTATTTGCACAAAACCATTGAAATTCCATATATAGTTAGTTGCACTAACTATATATCGCGGACCCGCAATCCACTGCTAATGATGTCACATATTACATCATTCATGACATGGTCAGTGACATCACTGATGACATCACTGATGACATCTCAAATGACATCACTGATGACATCACTGATGACATCTCAAATGACATCACTGATGACATCACTGACATCTCATTTGACATTACTGATTACATCACTGATGATATCATTTATGTGATAATACATCTTCAGACTCTAATATAACCTTTGATACACTCAGTGTAAACAGGCACTCACAGACTGTCACACATCCATGGAGTTACTCACACACCTATTCAGTCATGCAAAGAATCAATCACATCTCCATTTCCTTAACTATACAGTTATACACACCTTACTTATTCAAACATATACTAACACATATTTACTCTCTTATACAATCCTTGATACAAGTTCACAATGATTCATACAGCCACTCTCACATTCACTGACTCTTATGTTCAGTTATTTATATATGTCAACTCTCACATGGAGTGTGCTTTACATATGTACTTACTTTGACATGTAGAACTGAGATATCCATTCACTCACCAATATACTCATGCACACAGTCAACTGTCCATACAGCTGTTTCTACATGCACTTTTGAACCCATACACCTAGGGAATCAACCGCTCACACATCTATGCACAGAGTTATACACCTCCCAGCCACCCACACACACACTCAGTCTCCCATACAAATACTTGGGCAACCATTCAATAACCCATATAGTTACTGATATAGCTACTGATTTAAACATGCAGCAGTTTACAGAAGAACATAAATATTGATTGCCAAATTAAGACACTTTAATCACTAACCCATGCACTCAGTGAGACACATTTAATCATTCTCTCATACAGACAGTCATGCACCTACTAAATCCAGACACTTATACATCCACTCATTCTTCAATATGTAAGACATATTTTAACTTTACAGAAACATACAGTCACTGGGTGTTGTCATCAGTGATGTCATCAGTGATGTCATTTGAGATGTCATCAGTGATGTCATCAGTGATGTCACTGACCATGTCATGAATGATGTAATATGTGACATCATTAGCAGTGGATTGCGGGTCCGCGATATATAGTTAGTGCAACTAACTATATATGGAATTTCAATGGTTTTGTGCAAATAAAATAAGGTTTTTTAAATGCTAATCCCTAACTATATATGGTCTATAACCTATGGTTTTTTCAGTGAATTTTCAAGGTTTTGAAAATGCAAATTCCTAACTATATATGGTCTATAACCTATGGTTTTTTCTGTGAATTTCATTGGTTTTTTAAAAGCTAATATCTATAGCTGTAAAATATATTCTTTATTAAGTGACGTATCACGTAGCCCGTGAGACGCCTCATGATGCATCGCATAACCGTGACGTATCGTCTCTGCAGCGCAAACCAAACCCAAAACGTAAGCGCGCCAGAACACGCTTAAAGATATATATATATTTTTTAACCTTAATTAGACAAAATCCACACGTGCACATATCACAAACGTTCAAAAAACACAATATGTCGGACTCCCGTTACGCTGCCGGTTAGCTGCCCGGTTAACGTACCAGGAAGCACCTTTACCGCGAAAATCGCAATTTTTTTTTTTCACCCCCCAGGGAACTTTAATAGCCCCCTCATCAATCCTAGGGGTTCAGGAGGGGTCTGCCTTACCCCTTTCATTCATTTACACCTTTTTTTTTTCCACCTCTTGTCTCTCGATCCCACAGAGAGACAAGATGGCGGCCGCTCCAGACTGTTTACAATGATAACAGCCAATCAGCTTCTCCTCAGACTCCCGTTACACTGCCGATTAGCTTCCCGGTAGCTGCCCGGTTAGCTGCCCAGTTCGCGTACCAAGACGCGTCTCTACGGCGAAAAAATCGGATTTTTTTGTTTGTTTTTTTTTGGCCCCACGTGGTTTTATAATATCCCCCTCATAAATCCTAGGGGGTCAGGAGGGGTCTACCTTGCCCTCTTTCCTTCATTTCCCCCTTTGTTTTGGCCTCCTCTTGTCTCTCGATCCTACCGAGAGACAAGATGGCGGCCGCTCCGGACTGTTTACAATATTGACAGCCAATCAGCTACTCCTCAGACTCCCGTTACACTGCCGGTTAGCTTCCCGGTTAGCTGCCCGGTTAGCTGCCCGGTTCGCGTACCAAGACGCGTCTCTACGGCGAAAAAATCGGATTTTTTTTTTTGGGTTACACTGCCGGTTAGCTTCCCGGTTAGCTGCCCGGTTCGCGAACCAAGACGCGTCTCTACGGCGAAAAAATCGGATTTTTTTTTTTTTTTTGATTTACACTGACGGTTAGCTTCCCGGTTAGCTGCCCGGTTAGCTGCCCGGTTCGCGAACCAAGACGCGTCTCTACGGCGAAAAAATCGGATTTTTTTTTTTTTTTTTTTGGGCCCGGCGTGGCTCTATAATATCCCCCTCATCAATCCCAGGGGGTCAGGAGGGGTCTACCTTGCCCCCTTTCCTTCATTTCCCCCTTTGTTTTGGCCTCCTCTTGTCTCTCGATCCTACCGAGAGACAAGATGGCGGCCGCACCGGACTGTTTAGAATGTTGACAGACACCGGAGAGCCAATCAGCTTCGCTTTGCAAAGTTCCGATACGCGAAAAGTTCGCTAACCGGATCGCTGCCCGGAGCGCTGTTACAGATATATATCTTGATTTAAACGTTAATTTCTCAAAATCCACTGAAGCACATATATTGAGACCTAGCAAAGGCACATCGGGCTAACAGTCCCTACAATTTTGCCAAGTTTCGTGAAAATCCATTCAGCCGTTCGGGCTAAAAGTGAGTCCAACCGCCCTATGGAAATTAACATGGGAAAAACGCGTTTTGGGACCCCCCTTTTTTCTCGGCCCCCCCTTGACGAACCCCCCCCAAATTTTCAGGAGCTGCTCAGAAACAAAATGTGCCATTTTCCTGAAAATTTCAGCCGATTCCGTCCACAAACGCCAAAGTTATTAGACATAGAATTTTCAAAAGTCCCATAGGAAAAAAATCCTAACTATATATACCTACTGGCTATCGCCAGTAGGTAATAGATATAGATATATATATATATATATATAGATATATATATATATATAGATATATATATATAGATATATATATATATATATTCACTGAAAAAACCATTGGTTATAGACCATATATAGTTAGGGATTAGCATTTACAAAACCTTAATTTACTCGCACAAAACCATAGAAATTCGCATATATAGTTAGTTGCAATACCTATATATCGCGCACCCGCAATCCACTGCTGATGATGTCACATATTACATCATTCATGACATGGTCAGTGGCATCACTGATGACATCACTGATGACATCTCAAATGACATCACTGATGACATCTCAAATGACATCACTGATGACAACATCCAGTGACTGTATGTTTCTATAAAGTTAAAATATGTCTTACATATTGAAGAATGAGTGGATGTATAAGTGTTTGGATGAAGAATTTAGTAGGTGCATGACTGACTGTATGCAAGAATGATTAAATGAGTCTCACTGAGTGCATGGGTTAGTGACTAAACTGTCTTAATTTGTGCATCATTATTTCTGTAGTTCTGTAAACTGCTGCATGTGTTGATCAGTAGCTATATGAGTAACTATATGGGTTATTGATTGGTTGCCCAAATATTTGTATGGGAGAGTGAGTGTGTGTGTGGGGGTGGCTGGGAGGTGTGTGACTCTGTGCATAGCTGTGTGAGCACTTGATTCACTAGATGTATGGGTTCAAAAGTGCATGTGGAAACAGCTGTATGGGCAGTTGACTGTCTGCATGAGTGTATTGGTGAGTGATTGGATTTCTCAGTGCTACATGTCAAAGTAAGTACATATGTAAAACACAGTACATGTAAGAGTTGACATATATAAATAACTGTGCATAAGAGCCAGTGAATGTGTGAGTGGCTGTATGGAACATTGTGAACTTGTATCATTGATTGTATAAGAGAGTAAATATGTGTTAGTATATGTTTGATTAAGTAAGGTGTGTATAACTGTATAGTTGAGGAAATGGAGGTGTGATTGATTCTTTGCATGACTGACTAGGTGTGTGAGTAACTGCATGGATGAGTGACAGTCTGTGAGTGTCTGTTTACACTGATTGTATCTAAGGTTATATTAGAGTCTGAAGAGGTTCATCGTATTATCACATGAATGATATCATCAGTGATGTGATCAGTAATGTCAAATGAGATGTTATCAGTGATTTCATCAGTGATGTCATTTGAGATGTCATCAGTGATGTCATCAGTGATGTCATTTGAGATGTCATCAGTGATGTCATTTGAGATGTCATCAGTGATGTCATCAGTGATGTCACTGACCATGTCATGAATGATGTAATATGTGACATCATCAGCAGTGGATTGCGGGTGCGCGATATATAGTTATTGCAACTAACTATATATGCGAATTTCTATGGTTTTGTGCGAGTAAATTAAGGTTTTGTAAATGCTAATCCCTAACTATATATGGTCTATAACCAATGGTTTTTTCAGTGAATTTTCATGGTTTTGTAAATGCAAATTCCTAACTAAATATGGTCTATAACCTATGGTTTTTTCAGTGAATTTCATTGGTTTTTTAAAAGCTAATATCTATAGCTGTAAAATATATTCTTTATTACGTGACGTATCACGTAGCCACGTGAGACGCCTCATGACGCGTCGCATAAACGTGACGTATCGTCTCTGCAGCGCAAACAAAACCCATAACGTAAGCGCGCCAGAGCACGCTTACAGATATATATATTTTTTTTAACCTTAATTAGACAAAATCCACACGTGCACATATCTTGAGGCCTTGCAAAGGCACATCAACCAAACAGTCCCTACAATTTTGCCAAGTTTGGTGGAAATCTATTCCTTTAAATTTTATTTTACTGTTTCTCTTGGTTTTCCCCTTGTTACGCTTACCGGAACGCTACCCGGTACGCAAACCGGACGCTCCAAAAACACAAGATGTCGGACTCCCGTTACGCTGCCGGTTAGCTGCCCGGTAGGCGTACCGGGAAGCGCCTCTACCGCGAAAAATCGCAATTTTTTTTTCTTTTCCCCCGCGGGGCACTTTAATATCCCCCTCATCAATCCTAGGAGGTCAGGAGGGGTCTACCTTGCCCCCTTTCCTTCATTTCCCCCTTCGTTTTTCACCACCTCTTGTCTCTCGATCCTACCGAGAGACAAGATGGCGGCCGCTCCGGACTGTTTACAATGTTGACAGCCAATCAGCTTCTCCTCAGACTCCCGTTACGCTGCCGGTTAGCTGCCCAGTTAGCTGCCCGGTTCGCGTACCGGGACGCGCCTCTACGGCGAAAAATCGAATTTTTTTTTTTTTGCCCTGCGGGGCACTTTAATATCCCCCTCATCAATCCTAGGGGGTCAGGAGGGGTCTACCTTGCCCCATTTCCTTCATTTCCCCCTTCGTTTTTCACCACCTCTTGTCTCTCGATCCTACCGAGAGACAAGATGGCGGCCGCTCCAGACTGTTTACAATGTTGACAGCCAATCAGCTTCTCCTCAGACTCCCGTTACGCTGCCGGTTAGCTGCCTGGTTAGCTGCCCGGTTCACTTACCGATTTGCGCCTCTACGACAAAAAATCGCAATTTTTTTTTTTTTTGTTTTTGCCCCGCGGGGCACTTTAATATCCCCCTCATCAATCCTAGGGGGTCAGGAGGGGTCTACCTTGCCCCCTTTCCTTAATTTCCCCCTTCGTTTTGGCCTCCTCTTGTCTCCCGATCCTACCGAGAGACAAGATGGCGGCCGCTCCGGACTGTTTAGAATGTTGACAGACACCGGAGAGCCAATCAGCTTCGCTTCGCAAAGCTCCGTTACGCGAAAAGTACGCGAACTGGTGCGCTATCCGGGACGCTGTCACAGATATATCTGTTTTTTTAAACGTTAATTTCTCAAAATCCACTGGAGCACATATATTGAGACCCAGCAAAGGCACATCGGGCTAACAGTCCCTACAATTTTGCCAAGTTTCGTGCAAATCCATTCAGCCGTTCGAGCTAAAAGTGAGGCCAAACGCCCTATGGAAAAATGAATGGGAAAAACGCGTTTTGGGACCCCCCTTTTTTCTTGTCCCCCCCTTGACGGAACCCCCGCCAAATTTTCAGGGGCTGCTCAGAAACAAAATGTGCCATTTTCCTGAAAATTTCAGCCGATTCCGTCCACAAACGCCAAAGTTATTAGACATAGAATTTTCAAAAGTTCCATAGAGAAAAAATCCTAACTATATATACCTACTGGCTATCACCAGTAGGTAATATATATATATATATATATATATATATATATATATATATATATATATATATATATATATATATATAGATATATATATATATATGATGAAAAGGCTCAAAAGGCTCATAATTACAGAAGAAATAGTTTGAAACCATTTCATGTCAGGTTGCATAAATTAAATTGTTTGACAAGGTGACAAATTGTTTCTGGAAGTGTTCAAAGAATTCCGTTCTCTATGAATAGCTCTACTGTAAGCAGTTTACTTTGCCAAAAAAAAGAAAAATACAAATTTGTAGAAAAATAATTAAGCATCGGAAAAAGTTCCAAGTTTATTCTTTGTTTTGAAAAATGAAGGCCAGTATACTGTGTACTGAATCAAAATTCAGTGTATGGGGATGAAGTAATCATAAAATCCTCTATTCCTGTAGACAAAAAGTTGTCTACCTTTGTAGGCGATAGTTGGATTACCTCGTTTAGAAGATTAACCGCACATAGATGCGAAGCATCGCCTTCAGCATTGGAAACATCAGCAATGTCCGTTTCTGATGTAATCTGCATTGCTGTTGTTTCCTCTCGTACCTCAGCAGTAGCAATTTGCTTCTGTGAGATCTCAATGAACGCCGTCATCAGGATTGATAGCCGCTGGGAACAACACAGAGCATGGGCCATTACCGGGTCCAGCTAGGTATCGACATCAACTGGCATGACTGATGGGAGTGTTAGACAGATGTCTAGCACGCATTCTTCACTGCAAAACAGGCAGCGTAGAACAGGTAAGATGCAATCTTGCCAGATTGGTCTGAATGACAGAAACCATGTGGTATTTAATTCTCGTAGACAAGGCAAACCCAAAATCTGTACTATGTGCTCACGACACTTCCTTTCTAGGAGGTCATTCTCCAAGATTCCAGGAGTGATGCTGCTGAATTGGCTTTCCATAGCGTAGAAGTAGGAATAAAATGGAAAGGGGCGACCATTCGGTCCCCCCGAACGTATGGTGGAGTACCACGATCCCCCCGGGAAGCCATCTTGGGCGGGAGGCGAGTCTCGGCTGGTATGCCCGAAGCGGCGTAGCCGGGGCGCGCCTTTTTCCCGCCCTAGAGTGGGCTGGCCTAGACACCGACGCGGCCGGCCACGCCCTCGGAGGCAGGCGGGGGCGGGTTTACGCCCACCCTGAAGACGGATAAAAGGAGCGGAAGCCAAGAAAGCATCCTCTTGTTCCTGTGCTCTGAAGCTGCACCTCCCCGCTGCACGTGAGCTCGAGACGGAACGAAGAGCAATTTTGACCCACCCACCAGCCCCTGAGGACAGCGATTCGTTGTGAATACAGTTGATATAGTATCTTTTTTGTTTTTCTCTGTTTTCTTACAGGTTGTGATGATTGTCGTGAAATTTCTTAAGATGCAATAAGGATTGGTTATTTTCAGTATGTTTTGCAAATAAAGTAATTTGGAACAAGGATTGATCAGTATTTACGCTTGGTAATAAATGATGTTTGCTTTGTAATCTTAGTAACTTAGGTAGAATTGTCGTATTTATTTTGGTCGGGCGGTAAGGTCATGATCGGTGAGCAGTAATTCGAAGATCCCTATGAGGGGGCGTCACCCATTACGGATGGGAGCGCTCGGGGGAGGTGGCCAATTGGCCCCTCAACGGGGAGGCGGTCCTGTCTAAGGAGAGGCCGCCGGAAGGAAAGGAAAGGTGGTCAAGGCCCCTTCCTGGATAGGAGGGGCTACTGCCCCTCCTGGGGAATTTCCCGGGGCCAGGACATCTGCGACGGCAGATGGGTAAGTTGTGTGGGGTGCGGGAGGGGGTTTACGCTACCTTTTAGACACCTCACACGAGTCCTCGAACGACCGTTAAATGGCGTCGAGTTTATTGGGGCCCCCGTCAAGTACAAAGGGAAATTGGTAGATGCACTTGAGGTACGCCTCTGTGCGGTCGCTCCTCTCACAAGTGAGGGGGGTATTTCTGGTTTAGGGATCTGACACCGGTTACGACCTTGCCGTTGGCCCTTAACGTTAGGATGTACAATTTCAAGTCAAATGTTTTGTAGGATGTTAGTTCGGCTAGGAGAACCTTTGTATTAGAGATCTGTTAAGGTTAGCCAAACATCGTAATGTGGAAATGAAATTGTACATAATATGAAACTGTTATTTTAATGTTTTATTTTTGTTTCATATTTTAATAAATACGGCCGGGAAGGGTAACTCCCTTCCCGCCTTCCAAAAGTTCAAGAACTGTTTCCGGTTTCCCAATTCTTGGGGATTGTGTTGAGAGGGGGTGGCGGGTATCTCAGCCATAATAGTATTTCTGCAACGAGTTCTAGAATTAGCGGCAGACCACCAAACACGAAGTTTGGAATGATTCAGAGGACTGCTTGAAAAGGTGTTAACAGTTCTGCACATACGTTCTTAAATGCATGCACAATACCGCTTGTATCAGACATGTTTAAGATACGTCCCAACATTTCTGTGAAATGTGTATTGCAGTTTGTACTTAACAGAGCCTGTATTTCAGCCGAAGTCCTTGCAATTTGTAGATCATAGGTTTCTTTGGCCGAGGTCAAAGGCACGGTTTATTGCAAAAGAATGGCTTTCATTCTGCTTAAAGTATCAATTCATACAGAAGGGATGTTCAGTGAAGGCCATAAAGGTGACTCCCTGAATGTGTCTATTTGGGGGAAAAAGACTTGCATATAGCAAGAGACCCTGGAAGTAACTGTTACTAGATATGAGATTCCTGGCAACATGCCACAGCAGCTGTGATCATTCAACATAATGTAACTTCCATTTGAAAGTTGTCCAAAAATGTGAATAATCAGTGCAGCTGGTTTACCTTGCAGGTGACAGGACAAATTTGCAGTGGGACCATTACAATCCCCGTGTATATTAATACCCTGACATAGGAGAGAACCGTTTACTGCGTTTTCACAGTGTATATTGCTAAGAAACACTGCATGCCCCCCACTCCAACATCTGTGTGCGTAAGGTACATCCCAGGATGTCTTGATGTATTCTTTACCGAACCTTTCATATTTGCCTGCTGGTACATTTTTGAGGCAATACTGAAAATGTAAAGTTGTAACAGGCAGAGTTATTTTGCCATGAATGATCCACTCAGTAGCTGGTTTTTATGCTACCGTAAATGGCAATTTTTCCAGTTTTTCAATGCGCAGCACTGCATACTTTGCTCCCCTTTGTGCCAGTTCGATCTGTTTATCAGTGAGATTGAATTCTGAAAACAGAGACGACGTGTTGATAAAACGCCAAGGCACATAGCCCGCATGCAAGTTTTGTAGTGTCCAGCCTAATAGCAAAATAGAATGTAATTGAGACTGGCATTGTCGCAGCATGACCAAATCTTGTTCCATAATGTTGATGCCAGAGGATACAATGTTGCCCAATAAATATATCCTGGATGACAGAGTCGTTAACCCATTGTCGACTACAGCGAGAGATTTCTCTCAATTAATACCATCAATTTCTTGTATTCTTTCTGCATCATCTGCTTGGGTAACCTTCCATATTTCATTATAAGCAGCATGGATACCGGCATATATGAAACTTTTTTGACGCGGTTTTCTTGGTCCTAGCAAGAAATCCCTAAGAGCTGTGCCTTCTTTAAGTAAAGATACGTGTTGTTTCACATAATCTGATGTAGATTTCTGGAGTCAATCAAGGCACAATTTTCCTACACTGTATGTTGTTACTACCCCTGGATGCTGTCTTTGAACATAGCGTGGGTCTGCCTATTGAAAGTAAAACCCTGTATTTTGTTCAGGAATCATTCTTGACAGATGTTTGTGTCAGTGGGCCAGAGCTACAATTTTTCCCATTCAGGATCAGATCTGTTGTGATGCAAAATAGTATGTACGTCGACCTCCCCCTGTGTAGTGCTATTACTTGCGGGTGCAGGTATGGGCGGAGTGTTCATGTCTTTGATTTTGGCTAACCCAGGGCAAGACGTTTGTTGGACAGTGTCATTCAAAAACATTATTTGCTGTGGGATGATACAGGCTCCAAACAAAGCTTCTATCCTCTGCACTTGCCAATCTTTTGTACCCCAGATAGAGTTTGTGTCAATTGTGTCTTTCCAAAAGTCAAAACCCCATCTAGTCAGTTGCATAGTAAAGGCTGCTGAATAAATCTGTTTTGTATTGGTTAACATACTTTTCATTCCTGTTTTGATCACATTTCGAAAGTAAAATGTTACTGGATTGGATATGTTGATCCCTGAAAAATATGGAAACTTCATTGCAAATGTTTTTGAGCTATCCTTTTGGTGGTGTAGGACAATGTTCCCATTGGTTATACATAAATAAATTTCTAGGTGATGCAGTTTTATGCAAGAAATGATGGCCATAGTGGTTGTAACAATAAAGCTGTTCATAGTCTGAGGAACCCTCTAAATATTCATGATTAGAGAATGCAGCTAATTTTTCTAGAGCGGACATCATGTTATTAACAGTTTCGAAGTCCCAATCATCAGAAAAGGCACTAGAGGTAATAAAGTCACCTAATGAAATTTTAAATAAGTGTGGAATCTTCCAAAAATCAGTTAGGCCGAATATATAATTTTCACTTTTGTCCCAAATTATACCATCTTGTATAGGAACGGCTGTGATGTTCACTAATGACAAGTCTCTTGCTTCACAATGGGATGATTTGTGTGGTTTCAGAAGTAAGTTCACTCTTTTACTTGCTGTGTCCATTTGAATATATCTTCCATTTATCAGCATACTCATAGTCAGTACTAAAGCTAGCCAAAGCAGAAAGAAAAATATTCCAGAAACAATCCATGGTTCAATCCATGGTGGAACCAGATAAGTCTTTTTCAGGAGGTGAAAAAAGTGTGTTACTTGACCATTGAAAGTTCTTTATGCTGGCATCATTTCAGGTTTGCTTGGGTCCTCAGAAAACATATCAAAGTTAATGAAATAGCCGGAGGCATTTCTGTCAATGGTTGGAATCGCGGGAACCAGTTGATCACTTGTTACTTCATTGTAGACAGGTGTATCAGGATGAACTGTTATTTGGGTTTCAAGAGGAATAAGTTTCATAGCATTATTGCTTAGTCCTTCATTTCTCACTTCTGACTCCTCAAAGGCGATGAGTCTCTCAGTTTGAACCTCTTGGATAGTAGCTAGAGGAGTGTGTCTGCTACTTGGTCGGAGCCCACATGGCCTACTGCTTAGTATCGGCCACATAGTGTGGTTTGATGAGGTCGATGGACACAAATCTTTCCTCCTTTTTACTAGCAAGGGGTGGCAGAATTACTGTTCTTGATCCATGGATTGCTAGGACAGGTACTGATTGTCTGTAAGAAGGCCCAAAATCCTGCTTGCCCAAGATCTTCTCTCTGATTAGATCTCCAAGCTTTGGTATCCAGACAGGCCTTGCTGGGATGGCTGGATTTTCCATAAACGCAGGGCCCTGGTCAGAGTGTAGTGTGCCTATTGCATATGTGCTGATAAAGACTTGCAGATCTTTTATAACAGTTTAAGCGTCAGCCGAGCGCTGAGGCCACATTCATAGGAACCTTGAACACAAATTCACTGCGACCATGATATATTTATAGTTCCCATGCCTTTGCAAGGGACCGCATTAGTCCAGGTAAACACACGCTAATGGTTTATCTGAAATTAACAGGTGCATCTTCGCAGGACGTTTCACTGTAGAGACTTTCATCTTCTAGCATATTTCACATTCCAAAACATAGTTTTTGGTCTGTTTCATAATGCCGGGCCACCAATATCTCTGTTTTAATAACGATACTGTGGCAGAAACACCTGCATGGGCAGAGGCTATCTCTTCATGTGCTGCTAGGATTAGTTCTAATCTACGTTCCATGTGTGGAATTACCCTATCCCCCACTCCTGGGATTCGAGCAAACGGAAAGTTGTTCGCATAAATTATATACGAGTATTTGAGTGGAAACTTTTTAGGTAACGCTGCACTGCTGCTTTTGCTTGAAGCATTGACAGCCAATAATTTCTCACTGTCTATTCTCATTGTTGATTGAGTGATCGCAGCTACGGAAGCCGTTTGCACAGCCGCCTTCACGGCTTCATCAGTCAATGAATTCCTTGCAACCTGAATGCCATCAAGTTGATGACTCAGTGTGTGTATCCCGTGCGTCTTTTGTAGTCCGTCTTGCAGCTGAACTACTTGTTCCCAAAGCGTTTATGCTTGATTGTGCCACCTTTTGCATCTTTGAAACCATTTTTAAGCCAGTTCTGTAAATATTAATTATATGATTGAACACAGTAAAAAGAATCGCACACTATGAGTGTGGGGAATTCGCGATCCGTATTTTCAAGTGTAAATTTGAATGCGTGTAATTGGCCATCGCGCATACGACCTTTAACTATTGCGCATGCTGCACTATAAACTTGTATACTTCCGTAGGGGGTTGTGCAGATCCATCAGTATAAATTACAAATTCATACTGGTCAAGAGGGAGAATCTCTATAGGCGGAGGACATTCATGTTCCTCTTGCAAGAATGCTTGTCTTTTCAAACAAGGATCAAAAATATATTCAACATCTGTTGCAGCAAGAGAATTAACTCATTGTATCCATCTCGGATGTAAAGCTTTTGCATTCGGAATGCTCTCTTTTGTAACTGCCTCTAAGGATGGTACTGGAGTCGCGACAATTATGCCTTTCCCCTGAGCTAGAGCTCCATCTTTTGCTACAGTGGTTTGAACTGCTGTCAGACTTTTTTCTGATGAAGTGAAACGCATTTCCGCTTGTGTATACGAATGTGATTTGTATGCAAATGGTACTTTTTCACCTTCATTAAAAGTTAAGTAGGTAAATCCGCATTGACCTGGAATGATTTGGATCACTAAATTGCGTACTTTTACGCGTGTTTGTAAGTGATTTGTTGCTAACATGTCAGCTTGAAGTGAACGCAGGATATCTGTGTATTCCTGTGTCCAATGTTTGATTTTGAAATCAGGTATGATTAATTCATAGAGAGATTTAACCATTTCTGCGTAGTTTAGAATGTAAGTTCTTCCAAAATTTAGGAAACCTAGAATTAACTGTAAGTTTTTCAGCTTTTTTGGAGGTTGGAGCAGCGCACACTTTTCTAAAAAGTTAGCTGCCAAGCTTTTACCTTCACTTGAAAGCTCATAGCCCAGGAAAAGGATATTGAGGTGGGAAATTCTTGATTTCTTGAAATGTAATTTGCAGCCCTCAGAGACAAATGGAAAGGGGCGACCACTCGGTCCCCCCGAACGTATGGTAGGGGGCCCGGATCCTCCCGGGAAACCATTTTGGGCGGGGGGCGTGTCACGGCTGGTATGCCCGAAGTGGCGTAGCCGGGGCGCGCCTTTTCCCGCCCAAGAAGGGTTGTCCTAGACACCTGCGTCATCGGCCACGCCCAGGAGGCGTATCGGAGGAGGGTACACGCCCTCCCGAAGAAGAATAAAGAGAGCGGGAATCCGGAGAAGCATCCTCTTGTTCCTGTGCTTGGAAGCTGCACCCACTCGTTGCACGTGAGCCCTCGACGGAACAAGGAGCAATTTTGAGAACTTGTAATTCTTGTGTTTCTCTTTCAGCGACTTCGAGGCTCAGGGATCAGGACCGTGTCGATCAACGTAGATCGGATACTCGATAAGAATGCCGGGCAAGAAGGCAGGAAAGAAGTCCGGAACCGAACAGATGCTTCGCATGCTGGTAAGAGATATGGCGAACATGAAGAAGCAGATGGCTGCGATGAACAATCCGGGTAGACCAAAAAAGGTAGTAGGCCCGGCTTTGCCGAAGGTGGTCCCCGAGGGTAGGGGGAAGCGGGTTAGGAATAGGGCGGCGGGGGGTGAAGCCCCGGTCCCCGAGTTACCCCCGGCGAGCCCGGTTGTCCCAGTCGAGGCCCCGGGACCGATTCCAGACGCGGGTCAACCGATTCCGGTTGTTGTTACGCCCGCCAGCGAGGAGGACATGCCTCCGGAATTAGCCGCCCAGTTGGCCGCATGGCTTGGAAAAAAGACAGGGGGTGCTCCGGCACCAGCAGACACGGCCGAGGAGGCCAAGTTACTAATGCAGCAGTTGCGGCAGTCGCGAGAGGCCGCGAAGGCGAATGTTCCTTTTGTTCCCCCACAGGCGATCACGGAAGGACCGGCAGCTGGTGTCGGAGCATCAGCGGGAACAGCACCGGAGCCGGGTAAGCAAGCATTGCCGATGGCAAGGGAGGGGTCTTTGCCCTCAAGACGGGAGAAGGTGGTCCAACATATACCGTTGGCCACTAAAGAATTTATATGGGCTGATAAGTATGTGAACATGTTTTCCCTGCTGACTGACCATTGAGAGATGAAGTATGTTAAGGCACAAAAGGAATTGTGGCACCGGAGTGTATGGCGAGCCAAAATGGCGGGATTTAGGGTGGATGAGACAATCTCGAATTGGGCCAGGGCCTTTGCAATGTTTTCTGCGATTATTGGAGAACGTAAGCCCGAGGTTTTGTCCGAATTATCCTGCTACCAGGCACGAATAATGGATTTTTATGATACATATGAGGGTGATGAGTGGATGGGGTACGATATGAAGTTTCGTAAGGCCAGAGAGCACGATTCATCTCTGACGTGGGATTGTCTCGACTCTATTTCTTGGCAGAAGCAGCTCCTGCCGGGCGCGACGAAGTCGTCCTCGCTCGGTGGGAGAGGGTCGGGACCTTCCCGCCAGCAGCCTGCGGCGCCCTTTCGAGCAAGCCACACGGGCGACCATCAACCAAGGAACGGTGGAAATGGGGGTAGGAAAGGGGTCTGTTGGAATTTTAACAGAGGCAATTGCACTAGACCACAAGGGACATGTAAGTTCAGACATGCGTGTGCAGGTTGCGGAAACTCTTTACATCCCGAGAGCTCATGCCGAGCCAAGAATGGTGATACAGGGGGTAGAGGAGGGGCCAAACAGGTCTGAGCAAGACCATCGGATACCGCTACCTACCCCTATTGATATCATGGCAATGATCCCCTGGCTAAATGAATACCCTGATCATGTCTCCGCTGGGGTGTTGAGGAACGGCTTCTCATACGGTTTCCACATCCCGGCGGGGGATTTTCAGGGGGAACCACTTTGTAAAAACCAATTGTCGGTTCAGCATAACCCAGCGGTGGTCGAAAGGAAGATTGCAAAGGAGGTTGCCCTAGGCCGGGTAGTTGGCCCATATAGACACCTGCCAGTAACTAATTTCATCTGTTCCCCGTTAGGAGTTGTTCCCAAGAAGGACCCAGGGGAATTTAGGCTGATCCATAACTTGTCGGCCCCAAGGGGTCGTTCAGTGAACGAGGCCATTGACCCGGGGGTTTGCTCGGTACGGTACGCATCCTTCGATGATGCCGTCGCCATGCTGAATCTCTTGGGGCCCGGGGCGCTGATGGCGAAATCAGATATTGAGTCAGCGTTCCGGTTGCTCCCGGTACACCCTCGGGATCAGCGTTTGTTAGGCTTCGTTTTCCAGGGCTAATACTACATGGATAGATGTATGCCAATGGGTTGCTCCATCTCTTGTGCGTATTTTGAGAAGTTCAGTTGTTTTCTGGAATGGGCGTTCACCAAGCCCACCGGCCATGCCCAGGTTATGCATTACCTAGATGATTTTTTATTTTTGGGGCCAGCCGGCGACCGGAAATGTGCGCAGGCATTACAGGAATTTTGCACACTCATGAAGAGGTTTGGGGTGCCATTGGCACCGGGTAAGACGGTAGGACCATCTACTTCACTCGAGTTTCTGGGAATTGAGTTCGATTCAGTGGAAGGATGTTTCCGTTTACCAATGGCGAAAGTTACGAAGTTCAGGGCTTCCTTGGAACTGTGCATTAGCAAAGAGAAGGTTACCCTACATCAATTGCAACAAGCAGTGGGCCAGCTTAACTTTGCCTTAAGGGTGATACCAATGGCCCGCCCCTTTTCCCGCTCTATTGCACACGCCATGGTTGGTCTCAAGGAAGGACACCACCGCACGAGACTGTCTGCAGAAGTTCGCCAGGACATGCGCATTTGGTTGGCATTTCTGGCGGATTTCAACGGTCGAGTGGTGTGGAACAAGCCACCTGCGTCCTCGGACGAGCTGGGTTTGTGGACCGACTCGGCTGGGAGCGTGGGATTTGGCACCATCTTTGGTAATCGATGGTCGGCGCAAACATGGCCGACGTGGTGGCACACCAGCGGTCTCACAGGTAACATCGGGTTTCTCGAGTTGTTCCCCATATTGGTGGCTCTGAGGGCATGGCTGGAGGAGTTCCGAGATCGCTCAGTTGTGTTTTGGTCTGATAATATGACTGTCGTTGAATGTATAAATAATCAGGCAGCTCGCTGCAAGTGGATATTGAGATTGCTTAAGGAAATTGTACTGCTTTGCATGAGACTGAACGTACAATTCAGGGCAAAGCATGTGCCAGGTGTACTGAACCACGCGGCTGATGCGCTCTCTCGTTCACACATGCAGGCTTTCAGGGGTTATCTACCTTCTGCGGACCTGGTGGCGGCACCATTCCCCGAAGCACTCTGGCTACTCGGTGCCCCGGATTACAAAGACCTCGTGGCAGCAAGCTTAGCCCCCAGGACATGGAAGGCATATGAAGGAGCGTTTCGTTCCTATTGCGCATTTTTGGGTCCGGCTGGGGGGGAATATTGGGGGCAGGAGGATTATGTCCTGAAGTTTCTAGTGGCTCTCCACAGTGCAGGCCGATCAGTGGCAACGGCCAATAGACACCGGGCCGCCATTTCATTCATGGCGCAGGCGCATGGCATCAAGGACCCGACATCGTCCTTTTTAGTGAGGAAAGCCCTTAGGGGTTGGCAACGCCTTGAGGATCGTAGAGTCGACGAGAGGCGCCCAATTGGGTTAGAAAGGTTGTCTCTCCTGATAGCAATACTCCCCACGACATGCTCCTCCCAGTTCGAGGCAGTGCTGTTCCGGGCCGCTTTCGCATTAGCGTTCCATGGGGCGATGCGGGTTAGCGAGCTGGTGGCTAGAAATAAGAATGATGTGGAAGAAGGTCTGTGTCAGGACTGCATTCTGATTAAGGGTGACTCAATGATGATCACAATAACCAGGTCCAAGACCGACCAGAGTGCTATGGGAGACAGTATTATTGTCCAGCGCATGCGAGGGTCCCCCGTGTGCCCGGTAAAGTGTGTAGAGGAATATCTGGCACAAAGAGGGAAAACATGGGGGGGAAGCTTGCTGAGACACATCGACGCCACCCCACTGACGAGGTTTCAGTTCCAGAGGGTGTTAACAATGGCAATCGCAGCAGCGGGCTTGGACCCGGGCGATTTTGGGACCCATTCCTTTAGGATAGGGGCTGCAACAGAGGCTACAGCCAGGGGTCAAAGTGTTGAGAAGGTGAAACAACTGGGACGATGGTCCTCAAATTGTTATAAAAGGTACGTGCGGTTGCACATGTTGTGAAGTCATTTGCATGCACTCACGCTTCTTGTCTTCTGTTTGGTTTACAGTTTCGCGAGCATGCTATGCGGGGCGGACTGTGCAGTCGACCCGGCACCTGGGGAGCAGCGGTCAGAAATCACCGGCTGAGGAAAAAGTGGTGTGGGTCGTGGGCCACTCATACGTGAGACGGGCCGGGGACGTATTCGAAGCAGGTGACGTGACTCACGGAGCTGGGGAATACGGGTACAGGGTGACCTTCCATGGAAGGGGCGGGCTCTGTATTGACCAGTTTGAATCTTTTGTTGAGGGTCTGTTAGGGCGGCAGAGGTCACCGCCATCTATACTCATAGTACACCTGGGGGGCAATGACTTGGTGACACTCGGGAAGCGAGTATTACTCGAGCGAGTTTTATCTACTGTTAGCTGGCTGGCTGGCGAGGAGAATCCCGGGGTGCACGATAGGATGGTCCCACATGATTCCCTGGAAGGTATGGCGGGGGGGGTTTCTCTGTGTCAGCATTGAACCATTCAGTGAAAAAAGTCAATAATAAACTCGGTAGGTTGTTTCGCTCGTCGCAATTGCACTGTATTCCGCACGGATGTATTAGGGGAGATAACATGTATCTTGAGGATGGTGTCCATTTGTCCCGGGAGGGGAATGTCTTACTCATAGGAGACTTCGTAGCATGGCTAAAAGGTTTGAATAAACATGACCTTTAATAGGAGTTTGTGGGGGGGCCGGATAGCCGGTCAACTATCCGGCCTGTGGCGGTAAGGTCATGATCGGTGAGCAGTAATTTCAAGGTCCCTAGAGGGGGGGCGCCACCCAATATGGATGGGAGCGCCCGGGGGGAGGCGGCCATTGGCCCCTCACACGGGGAGGCAGCACCCACTAAGTATGGGTCGCCTAAGGGAAGACGGTCATAGGCCTCTTCCAGGGGAGGAGGCGGCTAGATGCCCCTCCTACGAATTTCCCAGGGCCCGGATATCCGCGACGGCGGATATGATAGACAGTGTGGGGTGGGAGGGGGGTCCACGCTACCTTCTTACGGACACCTCACACGAGTCCTCGGACGACCCTTAAGATGGCGTCGAGTTAAAATAGGGGGCCCCCGCAAGACAAGGGAAAATTGGAGTTGGCACAGAGGTACAGTCCTCTGCGCGCCCGCCCTCACACCGTGAGGGGGAGAGTTCTGGTAGTAGGGATCTGACACCGGTTGTGACCTTGCCGTTTGCCCGTAATGTTAGGATGTACAATTTTAATTTTGAAAGTATGCATTTGCAGGATGTTAGACTCGGCTAGGAAATCCTCTGTACTAGAGATTTGTTAAGGATAGCCAACGAACATGTCTTCATCGAAATGTAATAAATGAAAATTGTACATGATATGAAACTGTTATTTTAATGTTTTAATTTTGTTTCATATTTTAATAAATACGGCCGGGAGGGTAACTCCCTCCCGCCTTCCAAAAGTTCAGAACTGCGTCCGTCTTCCCATCCTTGGGGATTGTGTTGGGAGGGGGTGACAGGCATCCCGGCCATATGGAAAGGGGCGACCACTCGGTCCCCCCAAACGTATGGTAGGGGGCCCGGATCCTCCCAGGAAACCATTTTGGGCGGGGGGCGTGTAACGGCTGGTATGCCCGAAGTGGCGTAGCCGGGGCACGCCTTTTCCCGCCCAAGAAGGGTTGTCCTAGACACCTGCGTCATCGGCCACGCCCAGGAGGCGTATCGGAGGAGGGTACACGCCCTCCCGAAGAAGAATAAAGAGAGCGGGAATCCGGAGAAGCATCCTCTTGTTCCTGTGCTTGGAAGCTGCACCCACTCGTTGCACGTGAGCCCTCGACGGAACAAGGAGCAATTTTGACCCACCCACCAGCCCCTTATGGCAACGTTAGTACTGCAATAATGTGATATGCTTCGATCGAGACCAGGATGATGTTTAGTTCTGCAAATAAAGGAATTTGTTTGATAACATTTTCTCTCCTTGGTTTAGCAGACGATAACGGTCTGAGTTGATTGATATGAAGAATGTCTAGTAGTAGTAACAGAGATTGCTATATACGGTGTAATTTTCTTCCTTAGTAGTTAAACAAATGTCGTATTTATTCTTTTTGGTCGGGCGGTAAGGTCATGATCGGTGAGCAGTAATTTCAAGGTCCCTAGAGGGGGGGCGCCACCCAATATGGATGGGAGCGCCCGGGGGGAGGCGGCCATTGGCCCCTCACAAGGGGAGGCGGCACCCTCTAAGTATGGGTCGCCTAAGGGAAGACGGTCATAGGCCTCTTCCAGGGGAGGAGGCGGCTAGATGCCCCTCCTACGAATTTCCCGGGGCCCGGATATCCGCGACGGCGGATATGGTAGACAGTGTGGGGTGGGAGGGGGTCCACGCTACCTTCTTACGGACACCTCACACGAGTCCTCGGACGACCCTTAAGATGGCGTCGAGTTAAAATAGGGGGCCCCCGCAAGACAAGGGAAAATTGGAGTTGGCACAGAGGTACAGTCCTCTGCGCGCCCGCCCTCACACCGTGAGGGGGAGAGTTCTGGTAGTAGGGATCTGACACCGGTTGCGACCTTGCCGTTGGCCCGTAATGTTAGGATGTACAATTTTAATTTTGAAAGTATGCATTTGCAGGATGTTAGACTCGGCTAGGAAATCCTCTGTACTAGAGATTTGTTAAGGATAGCCAACGAACATGTCTTCATCGAAATGTAATAAATGAAAATTGTACATGATATGAAACTGTTATTTTAATGTTTTAATTTTGTTTCATATTTTAATAAATACGGCCGGGAGGGTAACTCCCTCCCGCCTTCCAAAAGTTCAGAACTGCGTCCGTCTTCCCATCCTTGGGGATTGTGTTGGGAGGGGGTGACAGGCATCCCGGCCATATCCCAGTATAATGGTATTCCCCCTGTTCAAGTGCCTATCCAGGTCATTGTCTGTCAGATAGATTTCATCGACATATGACAATGCCTCGTCATCATAAATTTGTAGTAACTCTGTTACTCTTGCTGAGAATTACCCCAGGTTGTTCTTGAACCCTTGTGGCAGCTGACAAAAGTGACTCTGGGTCTCCGTTATTGAGAAAGCTGTCAAGTACCTAATTTCAGGTGCTATGTTTTGACAAAAGAAACCGTTAGAAATGTCTAATGTGGTTTTATATTTTTTACCCACAATGTTATTCATTAATGCTGTACTACATGCATTTTGCACTGCAAATGTCTATGAACAGGAGTACAGGTGTCTGTAATCCAAAACTAGACGATATGTATTGTCTGGTTTGGAAACAGGAAACAAAGGATTGTTCATTGATAAGGTGCATGCTTTAATCACCCCTTGCTATTCAAGTTGATCTAAGATCTCCCTGACCTGTTTTTCAGCTTCTTGCTTAATTGGGTACTGCCTTTTAGCAGTAGGTTGATTTGTTAACTGGATCTTGTGGTGAGGTGAGCCCTCATCCCATCCTACATGATTTTTATGTTGGGCCTGGGCAACTGCTCATTTCCTGGCATGAGTATGTTTTAAATGTACTGGAACATGGTTGGAGAAGGCTGGCATAATGATGTCTATGCCATGTGGGCACTCCCTGAAAAATTCTGGTGGCCAGTCCTGTTCTGCTAGAAGTATATCACAACCCTTTGAAAGTCTCTCTCAAATGAGTGTTTTCACTTTTCTTGGTATGTCTCCCTCCATCCGGAGTGTTATTTCATATAACTTTTGTGAAGACCGAACCCTGGTGTCTACCGTCTTTACTTGCATGTACTCATTCAAGTCTACTGTCTCCAGAAGTTCCTTCAGGTTCTGGTGAGCTATTGATACTTCTGCTGCACTGTCCAGCATTGTCTGAGCCCATTCTCCGTTCTTGAGTTGTGTTCTCAGAATTTTCGGCATGACTGATCTTCAGACCTGTTGTGTTTTTCTTGATGAATTGAGGTTTTGGTTTATTTTTCTGAATGTGTTGATCGTCTTTGGACCTCACACGTTCTTCTTTTTGATCTGACCGTCCTCTTCTTTCGGGTGTCTGTGACGATATCTGAAAGGTACGAGAGGAACGTGTATTAGTATCTTGATACCGGTCAGGTTTTCTCAAATTATCCCTATTCCTGAGGTTATACCTCCTTTCAAAGGGCTCCTTTTGAGGAGACCTAACTCAGGATTGAGAAGTTGTGGTTTAACTGTGTAATTCTATTAATTATTGTATTTGATTAAGCAGTTCCTTATCTCACATTGCTTCAATGTCAGTATGAGGTGTGTAGCCGGCTAAAATCGGCCATGTTGATCCTGGTCTTCTTAGTGGACCAAGCCGGGTAATGTGATTTAAATGTTTTAGGGTGCCTTTAAACCAGAGATTATGCTCCTGGTATGTGAGTGGAATTTCAACATCCTTGAAAGGAATTTATTCCTCAGGTAGATCATCTTCTTTGTAGAAGTGAAACATATGTGTTACTGGATTTGATTCTGTGAATACTATCCATGAATAGAATACCTCTGTTTGGAAAGATTAATGTGCCTCTATCACAAAAACTGCTCTACCACCCCTCGGTGTTAGGCCATGTTTTGCAAGTTTTACAGTGATGGCTATCCTTAGATTCTGAGGGATGTTTATAGTCTCCTCATTGGTTTCAATAAAACCTGTATGATTGAAATGGAGATGTAATGCTCCACCGGCTGTGTCAGCCATGGCTCCACCGTTCACGGTGTTAGTCTTGTCGTCGGACATTGTTTAATGAAAAATGCAAAGCAAGTTTCAAGGGAACAAAGATAAGGTGCACAATATTTTTGGAACACTGTATCCTTCAACATTGAACAAACCAAACTGCTAATACATAGGATTGCCGTCCACTCAGTTCTGGCAGATATTATCCCTACCCACTCCAGACGTCTTATGGAGTATCATGAGTAAGGGTCTATGAGAAAAGCACGACTGAGTTACTTCACTATCTAGCATTTAATTAGTGCCTTACCAAACTGTTGGGTGCCATGTAGTGTAGTTCCTATTTCCCTTATAGGCTCTGCACTTTGGAATAATATACACTATAGTTTTCAAATAGGACTAAGGTCAGTATGCTTCTATCGAGTATATTAAATTTAATTTATTTGTGTGCAAGCTAACTCAGAGGTTACTAGAAACTTCTGGAATAAATAAGAAGGGATTAGTCTCTGACAACCGCATAAACATGACAACTTTGTTTCCCTTAGAATCGGAAGAGTTCTCAGAATCGTGGAAACAATAGATAGCAGTTTCACTCAATCAATTGTGCATGCTTAGTTTCTTCAGAGTTACACACAAATAGATAGACAGGCGTTTCAATAAAATGATTTATTGAACAGTCTTATTTCTCGTGCACGAGATATGAGCTGTTACGATCGCAAGACAGTATGCAAAATATAAGAAGTACAGCGTAAGCAGTAAGAAGAAATAATACTGCAATAACATGGTCTTTTAGCTATGACATATATTCATACATACATACATACATAAATAACACAGGCTAAAATGTGAATACTCATCTGCTGATTCTAAATAGTGTACCTAACCTAAGTGTAGTACGAGGTAAGAAGTAGGTGCTGTTTTCTATAGTATAGTTTAGCTATAGTTTGTATTTGCCAAGAATCCCCCAAGGTTCTAGTCTGCTCCATACCTAAGAATGAGAGAAGTTGGAGTCTCTTTCTGGATTTCAATCCCTAACACCCCGCAAAAGTAGTCAGGACATTGGAAGCTGGATTCTATGCAAGCAGGATGACAGTGTCTGGTCAGTGCGTCTGGAGGGGACTCAAATTGCTTCCGAATTGGCCCTGGCGAGCGGTATAGAGCTGTGTAGCCAAGCCAAGGTTTGCCATGGTAAGTGAAGGCATATTTATACCTGGAAGGTGCCTAGGAATGCTCGCAATTATGTAAAGTCGGGCAAAGAAGACATCATGTATGAACCCCTAAGGAATAGTTGTTCATGCATAATAAATGAGTTCTTGGAGAAATCAATAATCCAAGCAGGGAATGCCCCATGGCTTAAGGGTCTGGTTGAACTCATTGTGACGTGGGATGGACGGATGTAGGTAACCATGCCTGTATTTGGATAGCATGGCTGATGTCTAAATAAGGAATGGGATTCTATGCCTAAATAAGGGCAATGTGAGTTGTGCCTATAAAAGGGCATGAATCGGAAAACCTATGTACGGGTATCTAAATCGAAACACAACAGTGTGTGCACAAAGAGCAAGTATTATCATGAGTTCAGAAATCTACGTAGTGAAATAGGCACATTATGTAGTCATACCTTCATTACTGTGTGCCGCTTAGACATCTCACACATTGAAATGTGTACACATGTGGGAGTCCATTACACCACAGATCTGTGTATATGCACAGCAATTTCATGAGTGACATGTGATGGAGTACATGCCTGTGCATGTACTTCTGTGCACTGACATGGCATGAGTAGTCATCTGTGGGCTAAATTTCACACTAACATTGGTCTGCACTATCTGATGGCATGATCAATGTTTCTACTGAACAATGTTGAGAACTGGCCGTTGTCACTGCCACAGCATGATGTGTCCATAGGTGCCATAAGCGCTCTCCGTCAACACAATTACAGCGATGGGCACCAATATCAAGCGGCCAAACCACGGTAGCAACCACCTGGCCCCTGCAGTGTGCCACAGCCAAAGACCACCGCAATCGCGGTGGTGATATACACATTGTAAACTGGAGGTTTGTGTGCTCCGCCAACACAATCACGGCCATGGGCACCAATATCAAGCGCCCAAATCACGGTAGCAACCGCCTGGCCCCTGCGGTGTGCCACTGCCAATGCCCACCGCAATCGCTGTAGTGATATACACATTGTAAACTGGTGGTTGGTGTGCTCCACCAACATAATCACGGCCATGGGCACCAATTTCAAGTGGCCAAATCACGGTAGCGACACTGTGGTGTCCCACCGCTATTGCCCATGCCCTTACAGGCAATGGGTAACGCAATTGTGGTAGCCAAATGCATTTTTAGGGCTCCCCTATTATATCCCGCAGGGATTAATAGGCGAGACTATAGGGGCTAAACTAAGAGCTAAACTAAGCTCTCAAAAAAGCAGATTTCCAGAAGTGCATGTGGTCTTGTGACCGCGCTTCTATCCGCCTGCCTGCCTCGCATCACCACATCAAAGCCAGCCATCTGTTGCTTCCCCAGCGTGACTGTTGCTCGGCCTCACTTCTCCACTTCTCCTCCCCCCCTCCTAATTACATCCCTGCTGTTCACACGTCTTCACGGCCGCGAGGCCGTGCTTCAAAGGCACCATTATGTCAGCAGCACCAACTTCACTGCCAGGGCACCTCGGGTGTGCTCCTGTACATCTTTCCCAAACCCATGCCTTTACTACATTACTTTTACTTTGTCATGTTAGTTTACCATTTTCTCCACTTTCTGTACCATCCTTTAAGGGGAATTGAAGAGACCTCCCGGCTGCCCGGCGCTGACGCAAAATCAAACAATGCAAACAAAAACGCAGGGAGGCAGGCGGCAATGTCTCATGAAAGTCCAAAGCGCCGCCTTGGAAGCAAAGCGCTGTCAGGGTCTTCCCACGAGCCGCCTCCTTGGGCGTTTTACACATTCACACACTGCCCGAGTCATATTTGTTCAGGCTGGCTCCTGGCGGCAGCAACTGTTTAGACGTGTCGTTACACCGGGTCGCCCTCCCTCTCTGCCTCGGTGCCCCCAGCCTGTTCCAGCCAGTCCACTCCGGGGACACGTGCCAGCGCCTGGAAGCCCCTCAACTCGCCAGATTATTTGATTAGAATTGGTAAATTCAGTCCTTAATGTATGAGACATATTAATGTACTTGCATAATAGTCACCTTTTTTCAAACCAAAGATCAAATACGACCCTTTGACTAAACATATACATTTCCCTGCATTCATCTGGCCGGCTATGAGCACTTTGACACGTACAACCAGGCCCCACTTGACTGTACTGGCAGGCGAGCATGTTGCATGCACGCAGGGATGCTCATTTGAACGCACTCCGCGCCCTGGCCTCACTCTTCACCACAGGCGAGAGACTGCAGGACGTGGCTTGATCCGGTAAGAGAAATAGACATTCCTCCCCTTAAAATGCACCTCCACGTTGACTAAAGAGATACTTATCTCTTCATGAACACAGCCCGTCACTATTAGTAATGCAGGGGAGAATGCCATGTTCATCTTTTTTATTATTATTATTATTAATATTATTATTATTAAGGGAATTATATAAAGCGCCTGGTTACGCTCAGATGGCGTGTCCTGTGCATTGCAGGCAGGTAAATGCATGATACAGTCACGTACGCACCACCATGATTTAATTGCCTCGAGAGATGTTTACCTCTTTACTAACACAGCATTTACCAGAAAGTCATGTTTATTTCCTTAATAACGCACTCCCCCGTTGCTGGTTTTAGTTGTTGTTGTGTGCAAGATTTGTATCTTCAACTTTTAGATGTAAGATTCTGGTTAGTATTTTTATTTTTTTTATTTATGAGACAGCTACGCATATATTTAGTTATTGTTTGTGCAATTGTTGTTAGGCTCGTCAATTGTTTTGTTTTCGTCACAGGGTTGAGTGGGGTCAGATAAGCTTGATGACTCCATTCTATCCAGTGACGACTAGGGAAAGGGCGGGGTTATTATTATTTTTTAACAGAAGCACCATTACGTGCAGAGCATTATTTCCCTGCCTCTCTTGGCACTTTTTCTCTCCTCCAAAGCATTACCCCATTGAAGCCAATAAATAGCTTTCATAGGGATTTCTGAACTGCTTTACAAACAAGCGGCCCCTGGAAAGTAAAGGGCTGATAGTAGGCGCGCAACACCCATTGGGCTCACGGAGCTTCAGCCCCCCCGTGTTGTGTGTCAGCCAGGGTGGAGGCTGCTTCGTGGGCTGGCGAGGATCTATTTGCAGCCGCAGCCGAGTACTTAACAGGTCTTTAAAAGACCATTTACATGTAAATGAGGCTTTTGTTGTGTGTAACAGTGTGTTCACCTCTTCTTACAGCCACTCTGTCTATGGTTGGAAGAATTAGCTCCCCCCGCGAAATATTTGTCAGCCCCCCCCAAAATATGGCTCTAGTTGCCTGCCTGGATGATACTGTACCCGCTGGGGGGGCTTATTGAAAACACTACGCTGCCTCGCGTCAATATTGGACGTCTTTGCGGACCCCAAAAATTGTATGACAGGGCTGGCACCATGTCAGCCCAAACACCTTTATGCCATGCGTGCAGCAGCAAAACGTTTCTATTTGACACATGCGCACTAGTTTTGGTATCATTTGTCACTTGTTTTTCCCTTGTTTTTCTGCCCTTCTGCCCTCTGTTAGACTCGTTTTTTGTGCCTTTCTGCCATCTGCATCACCACATCATCACTCAGCGCTACCCCAGCATCACTCAGCACCACCACATTATCACTCAGCACCACCACATTATCACTCAGCGCCACCACATTATCACTCAGCACCACCCCTGCATCACTCAGCGCCACCCCAGCATCACTCAGCGCCACCAAAGCATCACTCAGCACCACCACAGCATCACTCAGTGCCACCCCAGCATCACTCAGCGCCACCCCTTCATCAGTCAGCACCACCACAGCATCACTCAGCGCCACCCCAGCATCACTCAGCGCCACCCCAGCATCACTCAGCGCCACCACAGCATTACTCAGCAGCACCACAGCATCACTCAGCACCACCACAGCACCACTCAGCACCACCACAGCATCACTCAGCGCCACCACAGCATCACTCAGCGCCACCCCAGCATCACTCAGCGCCATCCCAGCATCACTCAGCTGCACTCCAGTATCACTCAGCGCCACCCCAGCATCACTCAGCGCCACCACAGCATCACTCAGCGCCACCCCAGCTGAGGTTCCGTGACGATCGTAAGTGGTGTTTTCGACTCGCACAAATATAGTCGAGTCTGGTATCTATGAACCGCAAATGACGAGTTTAGTGGGTGTACGCGTTTTCGCTGTACTAGCCTAAACCGTTTGTTTGTTTCGTGGGTTTCTACATCCGAGCCCACTGGTTCCATCTTAGATGCGGCATCCATTTTGTCTCTTGCCCTCACGTAGCCAGCGAACGGACGCTGTCCGCTTCGCGACCCTGGGATTCCCAAGCTTTATGATGAGGGGGATGACACTGTAAGGCAGATGGCCCCGCTCGAGGCTCATCTTGCCGTGCCGGTCTATTGTCTTAGTTGTGCATCTCATTAGGCACGTCCCTTTGATGCCTGCAGCTCGTGTTTCCCGATACCACCCCTTTTACACCCTTCCCGATCTCCCCACTGTTTCTGTCTTCCTCTGCACCTGTTTCTGTTCCTTCTTCGATCTGTTTACTGCTGATTGGAATGTACTAATGGTGGGAAGATGGGTTTTTACAGTTGGGAACCACCAAACGTTTTCGTACTTATGTTCCGGGCCTTGAATACATGAAAGCAACCCCTTATGGTCTTTATGATGGGAACCAAGTTGTAAACCTTTGTGTACCATGTTAACCTATGAGGAAAAACTGTATAAAAGGAGCGACCCACAGTAGCAATTCGAATCAGACTCCACGACTTACACATGTTGTACTTCTTGTGACTTCTGTGTTCCCTGCAGTAATAAACCTCGAATCTTTGACGCCGAAGGAAGTGTCCCGTGTCTCTGTCATTTGTACGCCGGAACAGGTTACCCATGAAGGTTTTAGGTGTTATCCCTGGCACCTCTGGGTCTTAGCAGAGCCCAGTCCTTCAGTTGGCGCCCACGTGGGGCTGCATCAGTGGTACCGGTCCAAGCCCGACGATCGTGAGGAACTTCGTGTGAAATCTCCGAGGGAAGGTGCACCCCGCTTCATCGATCCTGTTGTCGAAACAAGTGGCCCGACGACTTTTCCCGCGAAGATTCCCGCCTCCTGACGGCTGCGACGGACTGCTGCCCTGACTGTAGACCTGTTTTGGCGCCTGGCGTAGACCTTGGTACAGCGAGACGATAGACGGGCCTTCCTGGTGACGCCATCGATCTTTGAGTTAAGTATTTGTGGGTTGCTCCCAGAGTCCTTAGTTGTGGGTGCTTAGTTGTTGCATGGTTCCATTGCATTTGTGGTTCTTGGTACTTGGTTCTTTGTTGTGATATTTGACGTCTGCAGTCGCCAAAAACCGAGGGTTTTTGCTCTTTGCAGGGACATTGTTAATCCTATAACCCTTGAAGTTTGTGAAACTCGGTTAGTGTGCAGGATGCCTAGCCGTAGTACTTTGTTCAGTTGTTTTGGTCGTTGTGGTGCGGATTCCCGATTGGAGGACTCGCTTCCGATACCTCCAATTGGAACTCCAAATTATGAATTGTATAGTAAGCACGGGTTAGGTCCGATTACATTTAATGAGTGTTGGGTCCGTTATACTAAAAAGGATGGTGAGCTTCGTTGGCCACCTCATGGTAGTTTTGAGACCCCGATTCTAGATAATCTTGAAGCCAAATTGTTTCAGAAAAAATCAAGGCCGGCCATGTTTGATTCCTTTCGGTTGTGGCGTAAAGAAGCCAAACAGAAAGAAATCAAAGAAATTAAACGTAATAAGAGAGAAGGAATTATTACTACGGTAAGAAACGCAGAGCAGTTTCAGCGAGATAAGGAGGAAAAGGAAAAGGAAGTTTTCGATAGATTGCAGCGTATGTCTGTAGACAAGTGCTATCCTGCTTTACCGGCGGACACAGATAAAAAGGAGGAAGGTACAGAGGACCCTTTAATGTCTTATCTCATGAAGTCACCACCACCGTATGTACAGGGTACCACTGCTCCTGTGGTTCCCCCTGTCCCTGTTCCCCAACCTGCTCCTGTTCCCGTACTTCCAGCTGTTCCTGCTCCTCTACCTACTTCTGTCCCTACTGCTCCTCCGCTTGTACTTCCTCATACTCCTGCTCCCGCTGCCTCTACTGTTCTGGTTTCTCCTGCTGTTCCCTCTGCTTCTGGTACTTCTCTTGTTACCCCATTAGGTTACTCTATTACCCCGTCTACTGGACGACGTGTCCCTTCTGTTGCTGCCAACTTCTTCAATTCTCTTGGACCGATTCTTGAGACCGCTGGTACCGATGGTCCTCAGAGACGAAGTCAGCTTCCCGGTAGTCGGGAACGTGACTGTCTATATGATATGGCGATGGCTTGGATGAAATATCCCCTTAGGAATCCTCCACGTGTGGTACTTGATACGTTCTCTCAGTTCAACGTACCGACACAGAGGTTCGTGTTTGAGGAGATGTGCAAGGTTTTGCGTGACCAAATATCGGTCGATGCGTCTGATGATACATTGACTGCTCTAACTAATCTTCAGCTTCAGTTTGCGAACGGAATGATAGTGGGTAGCAATGTTCGACGTGCTGTCGAGCAGTTGCTGTCCTTCCGTCCTTCTATCATGCCTAGAGCATTGTTTGTAGAAGATATTGAGGGATCGTCAGCAACGCCTGGTCAGTATCCCATGCGCGAAGTTCCACCAGTGTGGATGCCAGGTAACCCTGGCGCTGCTCCGCCGATCTTGCCACACTTTCAGAGAGTATGGATACATCTTCCGTGGAAACGATCGGAAGTTTTACAGGTAAAGCAATATTTGCCTGACCCTCGCAAAAATCCTGCAGGGTATTATAAAGAATTATCGCAGCTTGTGGATGCTACGATAATGAATCTTGCCTATATCGATATGCTGTTTGGTAATATCGTACCGCAACCGGTATGGGCAAAGATCCGTCAAGAAAACCATGTGGCAGAATTAGGTGGTGATTGGGCTGCTCTTATAGCGGCGGATGCCTTACAAGTTGGCGGGGCTAAACAAGGTTGACCCCAGAGAGAATTGCAGCGATTGCTCGTATGACTGTGCCAACAACTCAGAGAGATGTGCGTGCCTTTTTAGGTATCACGTCATACTGCAGGCAATGGATTCCAAATTTTTCATTGCTAGCGAAACCATTGATGGCTCTTACATGCAAGGATGTTCCAACTCCTTTGCCATGGACGGAAGAATGTCAGAAAAGTTTTTCTGAACTGTGTGACGCATTGTGTTCGGCTCCTGTGTTAGGTACCCCTGACTACAGTAAGCCGTTTACACTATACGTTCACGAGAGGGAAGGTTGTGCGTTGAGTGTTTTGACGCAACAATTCGGCGGTAAGCAGCGTCCATGTGCATATTTTTCCTCGACCTTGGACCCAGTGGCAAGAGCATTGCCGAGTTGTCTGAGGGCAACAGCGGCGGCTGCGGTGTCCATTCGACAATCTGCAGGATTGGTCATGGATAATATGCTTACGGTGATGGTTCCGCATGCAGTTGACACTCTCTTGAATCGTACGAAAACTCAGCACTTGACGAGTGCAAGGTTGTCTGGTTATGAGTTGACGCTTTTGGCAAGTCACATTCAAATACAATGCTGTAATGTCCTGGACCCGGCGACTTTGTTGCCAATCAGTATGGAATCAGATGAAGTAGCACCTCATGACTGTTACTTACAAACTGAGGAGGAAACAAAGGGTCTTGTGGACCTGAAAAATACTCCTTTGGAAAATCCCGACGGGACTTTGTATGTGGATGGGTCGTGTTTTAAGTTGCCGAATGGTGATGTAACGACTGCGTATGCTGTAGTGACATTGAGTACGGTTGTGGAAGCTGCGAGATTGAATCAGAATTCTGCCCAGGCGGCAGAACTGATTGCTTTGACTAGAGCGTGTGTGTTGTCAAAAGGGAAACGGGTGAATGTGTTTATCGACAGCCAATATGCTTTTGGCGTCGCATATAGTTTTGGACGATTGTGGCGAGAGAGAGGTTTTATGACGTCGCATGGCACTAAGATTCAGCATGGACAGCTTGTGAATGATCTTTTGGATGCACTTACTTTGCCTGAGCAGGTGGCGATTGTTAAATGTAGTGCGCACCGAAAGGTGATAGATGATGTTGGTCGTGGGAATGCGTTTGCGGATGAGACTGCTAAGGAGACTGCCCGGAACCTTAGCACGAGAATGTATGTGACGAGTTCGGTAAGGTGGCCTGCAGAAACTGGTATGTGTGAGGACACTATTGAGAGTGTGAGAGCGATACAGAACGAGGCCACTGAGACTGAAAAGACGAAGTGGAAAGAGAGTACGGGAAAGTTGGATGCGAATGGTTGTTGGATTGATTTGTCGGAGCATAAGAGATGGATGTTGCCGGATGCGTATGTGCTGGCTGTTGTGACGATGGCACACGGCTTGGCACATATCAGTGCGAAAGGTATCTGCAAGTTGTTATCCCCTGTATTGAAGAATGACGGTATTACTAAATGTGCTGAGAGATTGGTTAAGAATTGTATGATATGTATGATGTACAACCCTGGAAAAGGAACCCCTACACCTCCTGGCCATTTTGCTCCCCCTTCATGTCCCTTTGAAGTAATTCAGCTAGACTTCATCCATATGGAGCGATGCAATAACCTGAAGTACGTTTTAGTTGTGGTTTGCGCATTCTCCCGATGGATTGAAGCCTACCCTCTCAAAGATAACACTGCTTTGTCCACTGCGAAAATCCTACTGAAGGAATACTTTCCTCGGTATGGAATGCCACGGATTGTATGGTCTGATAACGGAAGTGAGTTTGTGGGGAGTGTGATGAAGAGGGTGTGTAAGGGCCTTGGAATTACTCAAAAATTCCATAGCGCCAATCATCCTCAGTCAGCGGGTTTAGTTGAAGGGTACAATGGCACGCTCAAATTGAAGTTGGCGAAGATTCAGGCTACGACTGGTCTTTCGTGGCCTGACGCTTTGCCTCTAGCTCTTCTGTCAACTAGGGTGACTGTACACTCCCGAGTAGGGCTCAGTCCCTACGAAATAGTGTTCGGCCGTCCTGCAAATGTTTGGGGGGTCCCTAGACCGAGTGTGTTTTCTGATCTTGAGTACCCAATGTTGATCGATTATCTTCATGATCTGACTGCTAAACTGAGGTTAATTCACCAACAGGTCTTTGAAGCACTGCCGACGCAGACGGAGGGTCCAGGCCACCAGCTCCAGCCCGGAGACTGGGTGGTAACCCGCAATTTCGGAAGAAAACGAAATCTTGAACCTCGCTTTACTGGACCCTACCAGGTGTTACTCGCCACGAGGACTGCTGTTCGTTTGGAAGGACGTAAGCATTGGGTGCATGCCACCCACACCAAAAAGGTACCTATACCTTTATCAGCAGACTCGTGGGTGAGGAAAGGCATTGCTTCATCGGAAACGGAAACTGCACAGACCTTTGTCCCTTTCAGCGACGCTCAGCCTGTTGGAGAACCCTCAGTGCAGCAGAACGACATTGTTGAACCCTTATCATCGGAAACCTCAAGATCTGAACAATTGACTGATCAGCGGAACTCTGTCCCACCATCGGATCAGTTGTTTGATGAACAGACACGTCCCGGGAGAAGCCGATACTTTCTGCGATCCAATCCCAAGGACTGATAAAAAAAGCTTTTGCTTTCCCCCTTTTGACATCCACATTACCCCATTGACACCATTCAGTCTGAACACACTCGTATGATTTTGGTTTTTGTAAATATTGTGAGTTTGTTTCCACATATGTGTTTTGCTTCCACAGCTAGGAGATTTTGTATACATTTGTAAATAAATACCTTACATCCGGGTGAACCGTAAGGCCGCGCGTGTACTTCCTTCTGGTTAGTAGGTCTTGACACTAGGTTGAAGGCCGTCGGTTCCTGGGAACTCCTGGGGATTGACTACTGCTACACAGAACGAAGTGCGTCAAGAGACGTTGCGGACGGTTTTAGAGGATGCCGTTCTCTAAGCTGGTGGATTTGGAAAAAGCTCAGGCGCAAAGATTCAAGTTGCAGCAAATTACTCGTACCAAATGCTTCATGTTTCAAGTGTTCCTTCTGTTCCTAACTGTTTCCTCGCTATTGGTGGGTGGGGTGTATTATCTGACATTGACGTTCTTGCCTTCTGCCTCACCTACCCCTTCTCCCGAACCTAAAACTACCTTCACTGTTTCTCCTCATTCCTTCCACATCTTACCCCAACACGAGCAGGTTAGACGTGCGGAATTTATGAACAATTCCTTCATTCAGCTCCTTCATCAACATCAGTTGGTGGTTAACACTACCAATTGTTGGGTGTGTGGGTTGATGCCACATACCACCGATAAGGGAATTCCGTACTTGGTCCTTCCTTATAGTTCCCAGGGTTCAGCTCGAGCATTCCAAACAATGTTTCGAAGTGCACTAGATTCCTACCCCAATCGAGAGCCACGTCCTCCGCACTTTGGTCCCGGTCCGTACCACAAGCCTTTGGCTATAGCAATCGCTGATTTTGATAGGGATATCTATGAGCCGTCGCTCATCCCAGAGGACGAGGTGCGAGCCTATAGGGATCTGAGTGAGGCTGAGTATAGTGCGCTCGTGGGTGAAAGACAGCTTAAAAGCTCGTCTCCAATATGGATCGTACCCCACCTTGGTAATTTCTGTCTGAAAGGTCGTGGCCGAAGTCCGAGAGCACATCTTGGAGAGAGTGCTTGCTCCGAGACGTATGTCTTGCCGATGCTCTCTTCCCCTGTGTTTCTGACTGCCAAGGGTACGTACTTTGTTTGTCATGATCGTGCGTATACGTGGTTGCCCTCTGACTTTGCGGGCACATGTTACATTGCAAATTTGTTGCCACCGACTTTTACAGTCGCCTCCGATTACCACAAGACTTGAATTGTGAGGGGTATGATTAGCGAAGAGGACACTGCCGGTCAAGAGGCAGGAGACTTTTTCAAGGGGTTCTTTCCGTTTTGGGGACCTATGGTCAATAGTAGGAACCTGAGACAGTTGACCCGAGTAGTGGAATCGACAGCTAATATCACTGCCAGTGCCCTTGGTAACATTACAGCAGAACTTCAGGCGGATAGGCTTATGACGTTACAAAACCGTATGGTTTTAGACGTTGTCTTAGCAGATCGAGATGGAGTATGTAAGTTGATCCATTCGAGCTGCTGTATTTTCATTCCAGATAACGCTCCGACTGTCTATCAAGCCATTTCAAAGTTGCATAAGATCTCCGAGTCCATACACGTGGACGTAGGGGATTGGACGCTACTTGGGTGGTTTTGGGGCCTAATGTCGACTTGGGGTTGGAAAATTCTAATGATCATCGGGGCTGTTGTAGCATTCCTGTTCACATGTTGTCTTTGTGTGCAGTGTGGTCCTGCCTTATGTGGCCTCTGTGCTACGACGTGTATAAGACAGCCGCCTGTTACCAAAGGAGCTCTGATGGATAGAATTATGTTACAGCAGCATCTGGATGGCCTGATGAATATCGAGTATGATTCCGACTAGTGCTTGCCTACATGAGGGCAAAAGGAGCGTCTGAGGTTCCGTGACGATCGTAAGTGGTGTTTTCGACTCGCACGAATATGGTCGAGTCTGGTATCTATGAACCGCAAATGACGAGTTTAGTGGGTGTACGCGTTTTCGCTGTACTAGCCTAAACCGTTCGTTTGTTTCGTGGGTTTCTACATCCGAGCCCACGGGTTCCATCTTAGATGCGGCATCCATTTTGTCTCTTGCCCTCACGTAGCCAGCGAACGGACGCTGTCCGCTTCGCAACCCTGGGATTCCCAAGCTTTATGATGAGGGGGATGACACTGTAAGGCAGATGGCCCCGCTCGAGGCTCATCTTGCCGTGCCGGTCTATTGTCTTAGTTGTGCATCTCATTAGGCACGTCCCTTTGATGCCTGCAGCTCGTGTTTCCCGATACCACCCCTTTTACACCCTTCCCGATCTCCCCACTGTTTCTGTCTTCCTCTGCACCTGTTTCTGTTCCTTCTTCGATCTGTTTACTGCTGATTGGAATGTACTAATGGTGGGAAGATGGGTTTTTACAGTTGGGAACCACCAAACGTTTTCGTACTTATGTTCCGGGCCTTGAATACATGAAAGCAACCCCTTATGGTCTTTATGATGGGAACCAAGTTGTAAACCTTTGTGTACCATGTTAACCTATGAGGAAAAACTGTATAAAAGGAGCGACCCACAGTAGCAATTCGAATCAGACTCCATGACTTACACATGTTGTACTTCTTGTGACTTCTGTGTTCCCTGCAGTAATAAACCTCGAATCTTTGACGCCGAAGGAAGTGTCCCGTGTCTCTGTCATTTGTATGCCGGAACAGGTTACCCACGAAGGTTTTAGGTGTTATCCCTGGCACCGCTAGGTCTTAGCAGAACCCAGTCCTTCACAGCATCACTCAGCTCCACTCCAGCATCACTCAGCGCCACCCCAGTATCACTCAGCCCCACCACAGCATCACTCAGCACCAGCACAGCACCACTCAGCACCACCACAGCACCACTCAGCACCACCACAGCATCACTCAGCACCACCACAGCACCACTCAGCGCCACCCCAGCATCACTCAGCACCACCCCAGCATCACTCAGCGCCACCCCAGCATCACTCAGCGCCACCCCAGCATCACTCAGCGCCACCCCAGCATCACTCAGCGCCACCCCAGCATCACTCCGCGCCACCCCAGCATCACTCAGCACCACCCCAGCATCACTCCACGCCACCACAGCATCACTCAGCACCACCACAGCACCACGCAGCACTACCCCAAGCACTCTTAGCACCACCACATTATCACTCAGTACCACCACAGCACCACTCAGCACCACCACAGCACCACTCAGCACCACCACAGCACCACTCTGCACCACTACAGCATCATTCAGCACCACCACAGCACCACTCAGCACCACTCAGCACTACCACAGCACCACTCAGGACCACCACAGCACCACCACAGCACCACTCAGCACCACCACAGCATCACTCAGCACCACCAAAGCACCACCACAGCACCACTCAGCACCACCACAGCATCACTCAGCACCACCACAGCACCACTCAGCACAACCAGAGCATCAATCAGCGCAACCACAGCATCACTCAGCACAACCACAGAATCACTCAGCGAAACCACAGCATCACTCAGTGCAACCACAGCACCCCTCAGCACCACCACAGCACCACTCAGCACCACCACAGCACCACTCTGCACCACCACAGCATCATTCAGCACCACCACAACACCACTCAGCACCACTCAGCACTACCACAGCACCACTCAGGACCACCACAGCACAACCACAGCACCACTCAGCACCACCACAGCATCACTCAGCACCACCACAGCACCACAACAGCACCACTCAGCACCACCACAGCATCACTCAGCACCACCACAGCACCACTCAGCACCACCAGAGCATCAATCAGCGCAACCACAGCATCACTCAGCACAACCACAGCATCACTCAGCACAACCACAGCATCACTCAGCACCACCACAGCATCACTGGTTCAAAAATGTTCTCTCAATGTGTCAAGCTTTATTACAAATGTCACAAAAAGATGTTAATATTCCACTTCTGTTCTTGGATTTTTGTCACAATAAAATACACCGAACATAATCTTCACAAAAGTTATTTATAAAAGTTTAAGTTATTGCCATTATAAATTACAATCACTTTTATTTAAGTATTAATTATTTTAAAAAATTAAAAGCCATTGTTATTTGTAATATCAATACATCTAAGTCACATAAATACAAAACATGTTGCATTACAAATGCTATAGGTGTCACATTTGCGAAAGCTATAACTATTGGCATTGTAAATGACAAAGCTATTAATTTAGCTATTTTCAGAAACAACACATAAATAAAAAAATTGTCATTTACAAGACCAATAGCTCAAACTTTCCTAATGCGAGACCTATTGCATTGCAACTGCTTGTTGTAAATTGCTGTGGTTGTGCTCCTCTACAGTGGGGCCGGTCATTGGATGCAATTGTAAAATGCACGATCACGGTAGCAACCGCCAGGCCCCTGCGGTGTGTCACCACGAATGCCCATGCCCTTACAGCCAATGGGAAACGCAATCGCTTTAGCCAAATGCATTTTTGAAAATCGCGGTAGGCGTGCTCCTCTACCGCAGGGCCGGTCATTGGATGGATTTGAAAAAACATGACCTGGAACACCAATTGCAGCAGCTTAGAACCACTGAAACTACTACAGGGGGCTATATATGTGAGGGTGAGAGCCTCACATTTCCACTGCTTCCAGACACTGCTGCTTGACACTCTACACTACCAACTGCTGCTGCTCCTGTCTCCTGGACCTAGACACTGCTGCCTGACACTCTTCACGATCAACTGCTGCTGCTCATGTCTCCTGGACCCAATTATGGCGAGGAGAGAACATCAGGGCCGGTCCCTTCACCACAGAGGAGCTGGAGGTCCTGGTGGACGAGGTGCTCTCACAGTATGGGAGGCTATACGGTGCTTCTGATGTCATGGTATGTGTTTCAGGGTGAAAGTATGGGAGTGCAGGTAGTGTCCACATAAAGTTGATTTGCTGCAGTATGTGCCTGAGAGTGAGGGTATGTGTGATACACTGCCTAGCATGCTGACTTCAGGGGAAACGTGTTTGTAGCCTACTTTACAAGTTTCCCTGGCCGCATATTATGATTGGAGGGACACTGCAAGTTTGGTAGGTGGGAGTCAGGACAGAAATTACCTGTTCTAATGGATGTTTGGGTCCATGAGGCTCTTCACAGGTTCATCTGTGACATTACAGAGAGTTTCCATCCAGAGGCTACTGATGGAAGTGTGTCTGACTCAATAGTGCCACCATGGATATGTTTGCAGTATGCACAAGAGTGAAATGACTGAGGGTGACACTCTTGTTGGAAATTCACCTATGACACAGCAGATTGTTGTACTTCTGAAACGTCCACCTTACATTGTCATCATATTGTGTACTGATTCACATGTGTAGGTACTGTTTGCCCTCTCATATTGTACATGCATGGGACAGTTCTGATGGCACACATTAGACCACAGTGTGAGCCTACCTGGCCTTCACAGTTACTGTCCAATTTGTCAGGGACCCATCACTGTAATGACAGAGTGGGACATATGGGTTGTCTGCTAGCCTATTCCTCAAAGAGCTATCTTAGGCCTGTGGATTTCATAGGACAGACCTTGTGATAAGGGTCTGAGATTGTAAGATCATGTCCCTATATGTGACCTCCATGACACAGGTAGCCATTCACGGGCCAAGGACATTGAGGGGTGTGCAGTGTTGGACACACTGAGTCCGCCCCAAACATCATTTGCAATGTAATCTATGTCTTGCTCCCTCACCTACTGCATTGCAAATGTGGGCTTTCTTCACCTTGCTTTCTGTGTTGGCATTCAGCATGTTTATAAGTGTCCATCCTCATAGCTGCATGCACTAGGTATGACTATCTCATGCTAATGTACTACATCTCATGCTGTATTGTCTCTGCTAAACACATCTGAATAGATTTACTGAATGTTTTCTTGCTCCTTTACTGAGACACAGTGGTACATAACCCTGTGTCACTGAAACTTCCCTTTCCTTGTCTCCCATGCCTGCAGCTCAAAGTCCACCAACATAAGGCCGTATAGAGGGCCCTTGCACGCAAGGCGGGGCTCTGGGTGTCTCCAACCTAGGACACACACACTGTAACAAGAGGTGGGATGACATCTGCCGGCTGAGCAAAAATGTGGCAGAAATTACGCTGGGGCTTCTCCCTCGGACTGGCAGGTTGGCGTGCAGGAGCATGACACCACTATTGGCCCGCATCTTAGCTGTGACACAGCCTGAGCTGGATGAACGCTTGAGGGCCCATCAGCAGGAAGCTTGGGGTGAATATTCTGGGACGGGTGACTTTGGTTGTGAGAGAATGCATGTATTCTAACCCTGGTTCAGTGATGGGCTTTGTGATGTTGCTAGTGTGGTCCGTAGACACATAATTACGATGCTTAGCAACCACCCAACGAAACAACGAATGGGAAGGCACGCATTCCCAAAACAAAACGCCAAAGAGAAAGAGTATCAAAAAGGCCCTATCAGAAAAGAGTTATTTTCATCCAATCATGAAGGGCGTCTCTACGCAGAAAACGGAATAGCGAACAGAGCACAGTTGGAAGAAGGTTAACCACCCGGAATCGACTTTGCGGAATCAACTTGGGGAAAGCGAGCGGAAAACAGAAACTTCAGGCATGGAAAACCACTTGGCTAAAAAACGCACAAAGAGGGGCACTGACATAACAGCAAAGAGACACGCGTAGAAACCTGAGGCACCCTTAATGTCAAAGAACTGAGTATCCAAATCGCCGGCCTTATAACAGCGAGATACTAAACCCTAGCGCTATGACTGACTAAAACAAGTGACCACCAGAACTGGCAGAACTGCTCACATCACAATGCGGAAACAGTGATAATTTTAACCCTACGCCGCGCACAGAGGAGCTCACCAACACGAACAGAGACATGCGCGTAGACCAGAGGAGCATTAACGTTTATGAATCGAGCACCACAGTACGACCTCCCGAATAGTGAGAACACAAACCCCTATGTGACGGCCAACCAAATAAAACACCACTGACATTCTGAAATTTTACAGCCGCCGCCTTTATACCGCGGAACCAGTGAACATTTAAGCTCCACGCCGCGCTCTAAGCAGCAGAAAAATATACACAAAAAGTATACACAAAATAGGACATGGTAATCATATGGGAGGAACAGAACTGCACTAATGTTATCCTTCCCTTCCTCCACCACTATAGGAAAAAGAAACCTTCAAACCGACTGAGTGAAAAATTCCACACTGAGAGAACTGATCAATCCAGAACTGATGGAGATAAACACGGGTGCGTGATAACAAAGATCCACACAGCTGATTTAAGGCCCTTAGTTAACATATATACTAAAACACCTTATTACATCTTACAGGTGTAATATGAAGTCCTACAGATAAAGCATTCAGCCCTGAGGAAGACTGCATAAGAAAATATTACTGGTCCTAACACAAGGCGGTCGAAACGCGTTGGCAACAAATAGAGGCTTGGAAGACTTTATGCACTTTAGATTCCTCCAATGAGAGCTAAGAGCTATAAGGATTATTCCCTTAGCAGAGCATAATTGTATCTAGTAAAATCCCCGACCCTATATAGGACTTGAAAAACAGACGTGATTGAGGGGCTAAGAGGTCTTGAACCCCAGTCAGATATCCTTGACAGTAGAAGTAGGACAGGGTGGAGAAGAATATCACTCTTTGACTTATTCAATAATTGATCAAATGTACAATGATCTTATGTATATATGGTGTATGGTCAATGTAATGTGTACTTAAATGTTGAATGTATATTTGTCTTAAATGTTGTATGATTTGAAATAAGGAGTGTCGAACTGATAATGAAGGTGAATACCAATATGTATATATAAAAAAGTCATAAAGATTTCTAAAATCAAATGTTTGATAGCCCAAAGTCAATAAAAGGGACTATTGATGCAAAAAGATATTGTCATCCATGGTGTCAGAGGTACTGTTGTTGTGAAAAAAGTGCCATAGATTATAGCCTCTGAGGTCCTTAACTGAATCAACCCCTTTCATTATATGCCGCGATGGCTTGTAAGTGGCCTCTGTGTTGGGTGCAGCTGTCATGCAGTTTGGCTACATTAACTTTTTAATGTCATTGATGTAATGGCCCTTGCCGTTGCATCCTGAGTTGTGACCTTATGGCATCGGCTGCATTAGGGGAGTCAGGTACTTCCTACGGCAGTGAATGGCAGTGTGCCTCTTCTGAGTGTGCTTTCATCAATGTGTACAGTGACCGACCTCAAAATTGTGTGAACTACACATCTGACACCAATGTGCAACTGTATTTGTGCACAAAAGCATGACATGGTGGATGGCAGGACCTCATGGCCATTGCTACATGATAATTTTGAGTCTGTATCTGTGTTGTCCCCTTATGTAGACTCCATATGTGACTGTGACAACATGTTGGGATGTGCATCTTTTTCACCCACCGAGACATAGGTATGCTCACAGTGATCTTTTGTTCGCCATATGTTGGCAGGGTATGCTCAGACGTGAGTCCCTTGCTCACTTTGCCACTGGATTCGAGCAAGCCTGGCTGAAGACGGCTGTAATGCCAGAAACCGGTCCTAGGAAGCTTGTTTCCGGTCCAGGGAAGGCATGTCTTGGCAGTTCGGGCTGGACTGTTCCCATGAAGAACAGGGTCAGATTGATTTGCATATGGCCATGTCTGAAACGGGGTGGCAGAGTGGGCTAAAGAACGGTGATGGATTAAACCCAGATCTGTTGACTGGGTGTGAGTGTTTGATTGGTTCAGATGCTCCGTCCATCACCACCCCCTTTTGTGCCGCTTTGTTCGCCATAAGTTGGCAGGGTATGCTCAGACGTGAGTCCCTTGCTCACTTTGCCACTGGATTCAGGCAAGCCTGGCTGTAGACGGCTGTAATGCCAGAAACCGGTCCTAGGAAGCTTGTTTCCGGTCCAGGGAAGGCATGGCTTGGCAGTTCGGGCTGGACTGTTCTCATGAGGCACAGGGTCAGACTGATTTGCATATGGCCATGTCTAAACTGGGGTGGCAGAGTGGGCTAAAGAATAGTGATGGATTAAACCCAGATCTGTTGACTGGGTGTGAGTGTTTGATTGGTTCAGATGCTCCGTCCATCACCACCCCCCTTTGTACCGCTTTGTTCGCCATAAGTTGGCAGGGTATGCTCAGACGTGAGTCCCTTACTCACTTTGCCACTGGATTCAGGCAAGCCTGTCTGAAGACGGCTGTAATGCCAGAAACCGGTCCTAGGAAGCTTGTTTCCGGTCCAGGGAAGGCATGGCTTGGCAGTTCAGGCTGGACTGTTCCCATGAGGCACAGGGTCAGACTGATTTGCATATGGCCATGTCTGAACTGGGGTGGCAGAGTGGGCTAAAGAACTGTGATGGATTAAACCCAGATTTGTAGACTGGGTGTGAGTGTTTGATTGGTTCAGATGCTCCGTCCATCACCACTCCCTTTTGTACCGCACAGTGATCTGTATGTCAGGTCAGGTCACTGTTGTTTTTTGCATTTGTCACACTGCGGCATGGGCAAGCTATTTCGCTGTGTGGACATCACATGGGTCAATGATGGCAAGCGGCATGCTACCAGCCATCTTTTGAGTTTTTAATTTAGGTTGCAGAATATTACTGCACAGGGTGTTGTGCAACTTGTGGGGTATTATCATCTTGTTTTGTGCTTTGTTTGCATATAATGTTCGTGTGTATGGCACTAAACTGAACCTACTTCTCTGTATCTTGCAGCATCTACCAAGGGCACAGAAGGACATGGGACGGACACCAGTGGTGAGGCATCTCGCACGACAGCTACACATGATCTCACTGACACGGATGTTACCAGTGCCTCGGAGGGGGACAGGAGTGTTCTTGAGATATCCCGCCCGAAACACCAACCTCTATGTCATCTGACGCCAGCGGTGACACCTCGATGTTGGTGGGCACAGGGAGTGGGAAATCTGCTACCTCTTTCACCGCACAGCGCCCAGTGCCCACCCTCCCAGCTACTTCAACTAGTGTTGCATGTGCCCGCTGCCCTAGGAAGGGAAGAGGCTCCTTCCCCCCAGGCACTGCTGCCCCTGCCCCTGTCTCCCCTGCTGCCCTCAGTGTTGAGGCAGTTGACCGTTTGCCACAGCTTTGTGTGGGTCAGACATCTCTCCTGAATGCCTTCCAAGACCATGACAATAAGTTGGCACAGGTAGTTGCCTTCATGGAGGGAATTCATTCAGATGTGGGTAGGCTACACAGGACTGTCCAGACTTTTTCCTCTACAGTAACGGAAGCCATTCAGCTGTCACAGGCTCGGAGTCTAGCTCTGGTCCCTTTGGCAAGCCCCCTGCCAGTAGCTACATCTGATATTGACCACAGCCCACAGGCTCCAGGTACACCACGCGCAACACACAATAGCAGCAGCACAATTGGGCGAGAGTGCAGATACCATCCCCCAAACAAACTAAAGTGACACAGGAGCACAAAGGCAAAAGCCCATCAGGGGCATCAGGCTCCCGTCCTTAAAATCAGCCCTTTCCAAGGACACTCCCGTTCTAAAAGCGTCTCCCAAAGACAGGCAAACATTTGCCATGCCTGCTGTGAAGCTGGTACCTTCTTAGAGTCTGCAGAAGAAGCCCTCTAAGGCAGATTCACCCACAACCTCAACTCCCACCCACAGCCCTGTGAAGTTGGGAAAGGAGTGCACTGTAGGGGGTTCACTTGGTTAACAGGGGATGGAGGGGAAAAGGCAAGGCCAGGCCAAGCATACCGCCGGATCTAGCAGATCCCCAGAGGGAGGGCCACCACCTGCACCTGATGCTCCTGTAGCAGAGAGAGTGCCTGTTATGCCCGCCCTACTTCCGACTCCTCCCAAGACAATTATTCCCTATCGAGTCCCCAAGAAGTGGAACAGCACCCCTCTACATTCTCCCTCACACACTGTGTCTCACAGCAGCATGTCTCTGCCTTCCCGTGCTACCACACCACCCAGTCCAAGCAGCCCTCCGGCTAACAAAGCCACTGACGCCTCTACCTCAGCTGGTCCTCTCTCTCCGAGGTCCAGTACTCCAAATGTCCACAACAATCAGCCACATCCCAGTCTGAATGACAGCCAAGTCTGAGGCTGAGTCCACCTCCCACCCCTACTCTCCCACAGCGGTGCCTGGACTGCCCATTTTTATCCCCCAAGCTGTGTTGCTTCCCATGGCAGTATTTGGTGTCACCCATTCCCTGTGGAGGTTCTCATGCACACATGTACCTGCTTTGAACTATAGACTGACCACTGTCCTTGCTGTTTATTACTGTTTGATAACAAAACAGCAGAAGAGTGTGACCCAAGAAAATAACAGAATAGGCAGAGAGAGTCACTCTATAGTGTAAAAAGAACCCTCACTCACCAACCTAGTTGGTGACATGCTTCATCATTGGGTTCCCACCAGAGAGGCGGTATGCCTCTCTGGTGTGCTTCAATGCCTGATTACAACGGAGCAGGTGTTTGTAAAGGTGACAGTGCAAGATGTGAACCAAGTGATAGGTTAAAATTGTCTTTACCGAACCAGCAAAAATTATTTAATGGTAAGGCAATATAAAAACGTGAGACAGATGATAGACTGGGTAGATTGGCCAGTTACATCACTTATGTGCAAGAAATGTGTTCTACATGTTTCAGCCTCACAAGTGCCATTAACAAGGCTTTCTTCAGGATCTAACGCCATGGCGGTATGTACACACTAAGGTACACCCTAACCTGTGGTGTAAAAATGTGACCACATAACTTATGGTTTACTGGAACACCTCAAATTTGTTGAGAGCGTTTAATAGTATATGACATGGGAGATTCTCACGACATGGACCCAGGTGGGGAGCGAGAACTTATAGTCACACATAATCCAACGTCCAGTGCTCACATAGCACCTACTTATACCCAGCAGCTTGATCCCGATGATAATAATATTACTTTGTTTGCCCATTCCATGTGCGGGTTCTCATGCACAAATGTGCCTAATTTGAGCTATGAAATGGCCACTGGCCTTGCTGTTCATCACTTTGGATGTCCATTCCATGTGCAGGTTCTCATGTACCTACTTTGCACTTTGTACTGGCCAATGGCCTTGCTGTTTATTACTGTGTTTGCCCATTCCCTGTGCAGGTTCCCATGTACCTACCTTGAGCTATGGAGTGGCCACTGGCCTTGCTGTTCATCACTTTGAATGCCCATTCCCTGTGCCGGTTCTCGGTTACACATGTGCCTACTTTGATCTATGGACTGGCCACTGGCCTTGCTGTTTATTACTGTGTTTGCCCATTCCCTGTGCACGTTCTCATGCACACATGTGCCTAATTTGAGCTATGGAATGGCAACTGGCCTTGCTGTTGTCTACTTTCGATGCCTATCTGGGTAATTTGTAATAAAGACAGTTCCTCCTGTTGTCTGCTTTGTGAGTGTCCTTGTTTAATACAATCCTTTCTGTATGTGAGGGTGCAATGATGGGTGTTTGTGATGATCTACTGTTATCCTAATCATTCTAAGGTCAGGTTAGCTAAATTGTACACATGTCATGTTAGGGTGCACTACCAGCACAGAGGGGAATTCTATCCACAGGATTACAGGCAGGCTGGCCAGGGTCCATCATGTCTGTATGATCTTTCTTGAT
>NW_028252770.1:0-64559 GCF_964263255.1 Lissotriton vulgaris
CATCCTCTCCATGGGCCTTGAAATTACTAGCATGAAAGGTGCACTCTGCAACTGATGAACCTGGTACACAGAGCCCACTCATGTAACGTGACAAGGTCACCGAGGCCCTTTTGGTAATTTATGTCGCAACTGATGCCTCCCTGTGCTCTGGTCTTAGAAAGGGGGGGCACACCTCACTGGACACCCCCCTCCCGATAAGGCTTTCAGAGGCCGCACGCCTCTCTTCATGGCAGGCAAAGGCTTCTCACTCAACATCCCCGAAGAGTTTGGCGCTTCCCTGCTAGGACTTTGTCCCACTTCCCTTCACTTGAGTTAGTTTGCCGCCAAATTTACAGATCACGTGCCCCTTCTGATTGCAACCACCGTAGTATGGTAGGGGACCCCATTGAGCATTCGGGGTACCCCAGCATGCGTATCTCCCTCCCCTCCATTACCTGGACCATGCGTGTTAGGGCGAAGCTTAGCTTGAATGGAATTGCCTCCTGTCCTCCTGGCCTGCACAGAAGAGAATAACACATGAGTACACACCTACGTCCTCCTCCAGTTCTTTACTCCCCTGCTAGTAAGCTCTAGAAAAGCGTATCACCAGAAATAATATAGCACACCCCTGAGCTCACACAATTTTATTTATTTATTTTGAAAGTTTTATAGAGCGCGAACAAGATCCTTACAGATATCAGAGCGCTTTACAGAGTGTGAATATGCATGCAAATGAATAAGAATTAAACAAAAACATTTGAGAAAAGAAAGGTGTAAAGGGTTACAAAATAAAGAATAACAATATAGGTGGCAACGATGCAAGGCGGTCAATATACATACAAAAAACAATATAAATATTGTTTGGAGGAAAAGTATTGAGTTACCATATTACAATAGTCAAAGTTCAGGTAAATTTGGCTAAGAGGAGAGCTTTTACTTCTTTTCTGAAGGATGCCGTGGATGAGATAAGTCTGATTTCTGGGGGAGGGCATTCCATATCCTGGGCGCCATCCCTGAGAAGCAGCGTTTATACGTTTTATTCTTGTAAAATCTCTGAGGTTTCAAAAGGAGATTGTCTGCACTTCTTGTCGCTCTTGATCCACCAGAAATTGTCAGTTTCTGCGCGAGATAACTGGGGGAATTATGGTGTAAAGCTTTGTGGGTCATACAGGTGATTTTTCAGATGTATCCTGGCTTCGTAGGGGAGCCAGTTTAGAGCTTTTAGATCGGGAGTGATGTGTGACCTTTTTTTCGAGCCTGTGATAAGTCTGGCTGCAGCATTAATAGAGGCTTTTAATGGTGCAATTGTTGATAGGGGGAGACCACAGAGGACATCACTTTCATATTCCACTTGTGGGATGACCAAGGCTTGGACTGCAGTTTTGAAATCCTTGGGTGGGAGGAAAGGTTTCAATTTACGCCATGTATTGATGTGGAAATTAGCTCCCTTCGTTGCATTGCTGATGTGATGATGCATGTTGAGACTGCCGTCGAGGGTTATGCCTAAAGATTTCGCAGAGTCCATAATAGTAGGTTGAATGTTGAGAGCAGTGAGATGGTTAAGCTAGGCCTGCGTGATGGGGATTTTGGAGGGAGAAGCTATTAGGAGGAATTCTGTTTTTAGCGCGTTAAGTTTGAGATGGTTCTCTGCTAGCCAGGTCTGTGTGTTCCTAACATTGTGTTGAGTATTTTGATGTCATCAAGGGTGTGTATTTTGAGGTATAGTTGGGTGTCATCAGCGTACATGTGGAATTGAACATTAAATGCTTGGAGTAGTACAATAAGTGGTTCCATGACTAGATTAAACAGAGTAGGGGAGAGGGAGGATCCTTGAGGGACACCAAGTGTTACAGGGACTGGAGTGGACATAGTATTATTGATCTTGAATTTTTGTGTCCTGTTGTGCAGAAAGGAGGTGAACCAATTAAGAACAGTCCCTGAGATACCCATTCTGAGATTCAGCAGATCAAGTAAATTCTCATGCTTGACCATATTGAAGGCTGAGGAGAGATCGAGTAGTATGAGGAGGCAGGAACCATTCTGATCAAGTATTTGAAGTGCATCATCAATGATGTGGGTCATAGTAGATTCAGTGCTATGGCCTGCTCGGAAGCCTGATTGGTATGGGTTGAGGAGGTGAAAGTGCTCGATGTGTTTAGTCAGTTGAAGGTGCACGCATTTTTCTAGTAGTTTGTGAAGGGTAGGGATATTGGTGATAGGGTGATAGTTGTTAAGTTCGGAGAGGTCCGCGGTGGGTTTCTTTAAAATGGGCGAAACTTGTCCCAATTTGAGGGAATCTGGGATGCATCCTTGTTGGAGTGAGCTATTAATGATTTTGGTCCATAGGGGGAGAAGTAATGGGATAAAGTCCTTTACGGCGTTTGCGGGTAGAGGGTCAGTGAGGTGATTGGAATGCTTCAGTGTGCTAAGAATCTTGGCAATTTTTTCTTCCGAGTACATTTCAAAGGATGACCACGAAACATTGTCTTTTAACACAATGGGCGCTTTACTGTCAGGATTAGAGTAGAGATTTAGATCAGTAAGGAGGTCATTCCTGATGTTGTCTATCTTTAAGTTAACGAAGGAAGAGAATTCTTCACAGGACGGCAGTGCATTAGAGGTGTTTGAGAGAGTTTGAGGGACATCTCTGGATTAAGTTTTTATTAACTTGAACAGTTTTTTTGGTCGGTTTTTTGCTTGATCAAGCTGGAGGCTAAAGAAAGCAGTTTTTGAGCGTTTGATTTTTCTGAAGTAAGCGTTTCTCTTTTTCTGAAGCGTTTTGAGGTGTAAAGCTGACGGGACAGATCTCCAGTTACGTTCTGCCAGTCTCATCGCCCATCTATCATCATTAAGAATCCCGTCATACCATGGTTTAGAGGTTTTTGAGGAAACATTCTTTAATTGAAGGGGGGCAGCTGGGTTGATAATTGAGGACATCGAGTTGAGGTAGTGGTCGGTAAGAGCCTGTACGTCAACAGCGCCAATGGGGGGTAAGAGAAGATTGTGGTTGAAGGAGGGTAGTGGGTTGTGGTTGAGTTTCTTCAGATCTCTCTTCCAGACCTTAGGTCTGGTGGATTGAGCTGGAATGAGCTTAATTTTTTCGATACTGAAGAAAGTGATAATGAAGTGGTCAGACCAGTCCCGGGTTGGATTGAGTCAAGTTGGATAGAGTCAGCTTTGGAGATGATAAGATCCAGGATAGAGCCTTTCTCGTGGGTGGGGCTTATGCAAATTTGTGTGAGGTCTAGGTCGATGAGGAAGTTTTTGAGACACTTGACCACAGAGTCGTTGTGGTCGTTCCAAGGAAGGTTGAAATCCCCAAGGAAAATCTGTGTATGTTGACGTCCAGTGTTCGTTGTGATCAGATCCATGAGGTGTTCAGTGAAGGTGAGGTTGTCTCCTGGAGGGTGGTAGATAATATGTAGGGAGCAAACAGGGTTAGCTTCGCTGATGATATCAAGACAGAGGTGTTTACAGGGGGAGAATAAAGGTGAACTGGCTCTACTGATTGCGAGATTGCTATGGTGAATACATGCAAGTCCACCCCCTGTTTTGCAAACCCTGTCTAGCCTAATGATGTGGTAATTAGGGGGAACTAGAATGTCAATGAGTGGTGAGGAGGAGTCTGTTAACCAGGTTTCGGTAAGTATGATCAAGTCTAGGTCATGTGCGATAATGAGGTCTGCAATGTCGGAGGCATGTCTGGGGGCCGATCTACAGTTCAGAAGAGTGCATTTAAGCTGAGGAGTGATAAGGGAGGAAGAGGGGTCGGTGGTGAGTGTGACTTTTTTTAGATTATCAGCAACGACACCTCTATCATTCTGTTTGGAGGACCTGTGGGGATTGAGAGGAATAGTAGCAATGGGAAGATATGTGGGGGCTGTGTGGGTCAAGGGTGAGAGATCATATGAGTTTTGGAGAGATCGAATGTCGTACGCCAATAGTGGGTTGATGGTGCGAAGAGGACGGGTGGTAGAATTACGAGAGGGGATGGATGTCCAATAAGGAGGATTCTGTTTGCAAGGAGGTGGGGGTTGGGTGAGGCGCTTGTAGGGTAACGAGTTTCTAGGGGGTAAAGGATGCCTTGGTTGTTTCGAGAATAACTCTTTGAAGGAATGGAGATCATCTTTGATTTGAAGAAGAGTAGTCATAATCTTATCCAAGGTGAAGATTGTAACAGTAGAGGTGTTGGTGTTGGAGTGACAAGACGGTTGGGATTGGGGCTGTGTGACTCGGTTAGGAGTGAGGTCAGATGAAGGCAAAGGGGGGGAAGGGGGGTAGATGCATGTAATGTAGTGCACAGTGAAGGCAAAGGTGTAAGGGAAGGGAAGTGGAAATGGCTAATGAAGGGAGGAGAGGTATGATGGTTGGAATATTATTGGGAAGAGAGTGGTCACAACTTGGAATCAGTGGTGGAACGACTCCTGTGCAGGGTGCATGAGGGGATTCAGTGGGAGGGGAATGGTTTCTGTTTGGAGCCAGAGGGGAAACGACTACTGTGTAGGGTTCTTGGGGGGATTCAGTGGGAGGGGAATGGTCTCTGTTTGGAGCAAGAGGAGGGATGACTACTGTACAGGGAGCGTGAGGGGATGTACAAGGTAGAGGGAGGACTAAGGTGTTGTTATGGGATAGGGAGGCTGTAGGGGGAGGGATGGTGGAGGGGGAAGAGGGTCAGGAAGTGTAAGAGGCTGTGGGCATAGTGGGAAGCTTTAGAGATTGTGCAAGAGGTGAATTAGAAGATAAGGTAGAGCAGGTTGGCGGCGTGAGAGGGTTAGGAGGAGAGTATGGAGGGGTGCTGGAGGGTGAGAAAGAGAGGTTGGGGAAAGAGTGAGGGCCAACGCTCAAGGATAGCAGTGGGGTAGGAGATGGGAGGGTGGTAAGGGGGGTAGGAGTAGTAGTGACAGGAGTGCTGGGAGTGACGGGAAATTGAGTAAATTGGGTAATTTGGGAAGAGGTAGGAGTGTCGTAATTTGACGGTGATCGGGTTAGCGTTAAGCTTTGCTACATGTATTTCCCCTTATCTTGACTATGGTGTTCAGGAGCCATTTTGAATGTACTGGCGGCCATTTTATATGAATGCGTCGCCTCGTGGCCAGCATACCCTTTTGTCCTTTCTCTGTACCACTGACCACATGAATTTGCCCAGCAACAGGCTATTTTTAGTGTTGGTCAAGCTCGCGCATGCGCAGTTGAATCCTCTGTATTAGTGGACAGTCATCACTTAGGAATGTCCCTTCAAACTGACTAGTGGTGTTGTAACTCCTCCCATGAGTTGGCTGTGTTACAAAAATGACCATATATGTACCTAAACTCTGTAAATGTGTTCCGCCTACACTTTTTATTACTGTTAAACTGTATAAAAGTGGGCTCGCACCGGTGTTCGGTGTGATACTTCTTGCATTGCCGAAGGGTGCTGTAGGAATGTACCACCACCCCATTGGGTCTTAATAAACTTGTCTTTTGCATTTTCCAGTTTCCGTGCCAACATCTTTTTATGGTGTAGCGGGTTTTGCGGAATATGTAGGCCTGGAGAACCCAATACCACAAATTGGCGACCATGAAGGGACTTATCGGCGACTCGGATGCCCGAAGAAGAGGTTGTGACGAAGGATTGGAAACTCGCCATGGACGCGTACGCTGCCACTGAGTGACCCGAGTCTTGGCACCCACTGCGTTTTCTTCCTTTCCTTCTGATCTGACCTTCCAGGTGGCGCCGGTCCTCGACTGAGATCCTGCTCGTTCGAGTTTTCGTACAGTGCCGGTTTGGCTGATTCGATTAAAGACCTTGGCAGTTGGAACCTGGATATCTGAGAATTTGGTAAGCTTGTGATTGGTAAGATAGTCTACGGACGCTTACTGTGGCTCTTTGAATATGTTTTGAGTTAGCTAACTTTTGATTCTATGATTTGAATTATATGTGCAGTGCACTTCACATAGGCGGGCATGTAGAGATATTTCTCTAAAATTTTTCTTTGTTTGAACGGCACATTTGTGTGAAGTATATTAAGTGCCATTTTTGTGATATCGCGTTTCTGTGATATTTTGACATGCCTGTTTTAAGCACACTCCGAGGAATGTGCTGTTTTGGAAATGGTACCAATTATCGATTAAATGAATCTCAGCCGGCTCCCCCAGAGGGGACTCCTAATCGGGAAATGTATATAAAATTTGGCCTTCCCCCTATTCTATATAGTAAATTGTGGCATAAGTATACAAAGCCTGATCCTGAATTGCAATGGCCACTACATGGGTCGTTTGATTTACGAAAGGTTCAGTATGTGGAGCAATGTTTGTTTCAGCGTAGATCTAGACAAGATATGTTTGATTGTGTACGAATGTGGGAGAAAGCAGTGCGTGAAAGAATGAAGCGTGAAATAGCCTTGGCGGACAAAGAACAGCGGAAGGCTGCTCGGGATAAGGTTTTACAGCTGGAGGAAAAAGAGTTGCAGGAGAAGAGAGGGAGGCACAGGAACGTCATTTGCAAACGAATGGTCAATTCCCTATTCGACGTCCTCTTTATCCTGTCCTTACTAATGAAGTTGATGATTTTTCATTATTAGATCGGTGCCCGCCTCCGTATGTTCTGCCTACGGCCCCAGACGAGGACTTGAACGGAGATGGTCAAGGGAGTAGCTGTGTCAGGCTAAGTGCTGGTGTTTCTGCGGAATTGCGCAGTTTTGCCCGCAAACTTAATTTGAAAAAAATAACTATGTCAGAGATTAATGATGAAATGAGTAAGTGGTCCGAACGAGAACGGTTGTATTTTTTTGAGTCAGTTTGGAGATGAAGTTGTAGAACGATTTAGGAAACATTCGACTGATCTAGAGCCTAAGGATATATCGGTCAATATTGAGAATATGCGTAAAGGTTTATTTGTTATTGCAGATGCGGATGATTTTTTTCCGACGGTTGGTCCAGTTACGGGATGACGGGACGCAAGAAAAGCATCAGACGTGCCTGCGCCGGGATCAACGGAGCAATCCAAAGAGTGTTCTATCTTTGGAGCAGATAAGAGTTCTACGGTTCATGTTATGCCTAAGCGTGAAGCTGCACCTTTGTATGTCCCTCCTAAAGGGCAAGGTACAAGTGACGATAAATTGTCCGGGGATGCAAAGGGCTATTTTGTATATAATTGGGTTTATACACCTTGGAATGGAGCAGATGTTAAGGCACTTAAAAATGCTCTGCCTGACCCCCGTAAGAATCCGGCAGCTTTCTATGAAGGAGTGTTATGAACATTGGTTGTGGGTTTGCTTATAGTAAACCGCACTATCTGTGAGAAGTTGGCCCGATATGCAGCGTTCGCTATTCTAGCGACCGCTATGTATCGTTCCAAACGGCCCTTATGGTGATTGGTTGTAAGTCAACCTTAGACCAGCTATCCTAGTAGCGTGGATACGAGCAGTCTTCGGGCTAAACTCTAGAGGGCGTGTTAAGCCAGCTGTTATACCATCACATACCCCTTGAACCCCAAGTGAAAGGACACCACACAAGTGTTATGAAAATAAACAGAATATTTATTAAGAATCACAACAGCCCTGGACTCTTTATGAGGACAGGGTACTAAGCACAAACCAAAACTCTTAGGAAAATACTTCAAGTGCACAATTAAAACAAGTGTCCGAGGACACGGAAAGTTTAGTGGTCTCGGGCGGACCCGATAAGGCAAGTCGGAAGCGAGGGACTCGGGACCCTAGAGTAAGGAGGCTATGCAGGCACTGAAATGCCGAAGTTACCTAGCCACGAGGGCTGCGGCTGCACAAGTCTTACAGGTGTCGGGGTCTTCGCTGACGAGCCAGGAGCCGGAAGAAAAGGAGTTGCTGGCCGGCGACCAGTGCTGAATAGTTCGTAGAGATCCAAGCCTGGAGCAGAGATCGTTGATACCTGAAAGCAGAGGGGACCAAGTTCGTACTACTAGCCAGTAGTCAGAGGGTACCAGGAAGGCGCCGGTTGGCCGTCACCTCGACTAGGTGAGTGGGCGACGCTAGGCTCTGCAGTCTCACGGACCAGGAGGCGTTGTCGGCGACCAGGATGGAGGTGCGAGCTGTCCCACGAAGGTTGATGCTGTCGGCGTCGCTGGGCCCAGGATTGGGGCAACAAGCCTTGGCAGATTTCAGGGCCACGGGGTGGGCCTAAAATGGCGTCTTGAGTGGACCAGGAGGGTCCGGGGTGCTCCCCTCAAAGATGGAAGCAAGGGCCAGTCTGGAGCAACCAGACCAGCAGCGTTGGTTGTCGGATGTCGTCAAAGAAGGGCACAAGCCAGCGGCTAGTGACCAGACAACGTGCTGAGCAGCGAGCAGAAGGGCCCCACGCAGATCGTGGAGATGCTGGGAGACTGCGCTTCGGTGCTGGAGCGGCTCAGGGTCGGGGCTTCTCGGACCCCAGAGCACTCACCAGAGAATTGCTTCGATGGTCGTGCTGATTAAGAAAGCGTGCAGGTTTTGATGATGGCCGGTCCCTCGAGGTCTCGTCACACCCACAGATCTCAGCTGAGCTGACGACGTGGGTAGAGGTCAGAGGTGCCAGGGAAGCCGGTTCTCGTCGAGCTGGGCTGTCGGTTTCCTTGAGGAAGGACTTGCAGCAAACCGCAGAGTTCTTAGATGGTGCCCGCTGGTGCGGGGTGACTACTCCTTAGCCACAAGGGAGAAATCTTGAGAAGAGTCTCGAAGTCCTTTCGTAGAAAGTATTCTTGATTCAAAGATGATCTAATTTGGAAGGGTCCCCGCTCCGGCCTTTATCCTAAAGAAAGGGGTGGGTACATGACTAGGTCCTGCCCTAAGGGTGGGACCAGGAAGGGGGGTAGTTACACCCCTCTCCCCTGCCGGACTGTCCCCAGGTTTGGGGCTGGCGCCCCTGGAACTGGTTCTGACCGGCAGATGCGTAGTGAGCACCGGGGTGCCACTCCGCAGTCACCTTCTCGCAAAGCCCTACCTACCCAGAATACACAAACCCTGTCTGGGACGGTGCGAACACCGCCCTTGACAGGAAACCCTTTGTCCAAGCTCTCCTCGCTAGGAAGGACTCCCAGCAGCAGGAGGTCAGACTCGTGTCTGTGGTGGCAGCATCCATTTTGTGGAGCTGAGGCTTTAGTTAACTTTAACCGGGGTTCACAGTTACATACATGTCGTGTCCCTCTAGAAGGGCGGAATGCTAACCTCGTCGCCAGAATTGGTGAGGGGGTAGCATCCCGATTCGTATGACACCTTACTCGACATGTCTTGATAACGCAATACCGAAGTTACCGATATGGTACGCGTTATCATGGAACAGCCATTGGGTCTTGGTTCCGCAAGCTGCAACCGGGCTTGGCTCGGGCCAGAACCCAATTCACACGAACCCAAGCACTCTGCCTTCAGGATTGTCAAGGCCTGCCATAGGAGTGTCTGATAGGAACTCGGGTGTCCATTGTATGGTTAGATATAGGGCTACTATACCTAAAGCAACGAGCGGGTACGCTACGTTGCCCCAGCTGTCGTGCAGCCAGTTGTGTCAGATTGAGATGGCCATCCAGGGGTGGCATAATACATGCTTCAGCCCCTGGTAGGCCCTGGGTACACCGATGCCCTGAGTTACAGGGTCTGACAGGGTGGCCCAGTTCCAATTGGGTAATGCACCTAAGGTACACGCATCAATTTAGAGAGAGAACAGCTAGGCTGTGGGTCTGATTAGCAGGCCCACAGCCCGAGAAAGTCGTAAACCAGTGAAACAAAAGCAAAAAGTCCGGGTGATCATAGGATTGCAGACCCTACTCTCCTACACTATCTTCAGAGTAATGCCAGTTGTACTGAAATAGTTAGATCGTATCTATGGCAACCAAGGCCTGGGTGCTTAAGGGTATATGACACCTACCCACCAAAGTGTCAGTTTGTCCTGAGATTCAGCCGAATCCAGGTCACATATGAAACAATATACTACCCAAGCTACACCGATATCTGTATAGTCATGTGGAGGGGCGCATGGATATCTTTACACACACATCACTTTTTTTTCACAGCACCCTATATCCACATAGTCCATAGAAAATCTCATTGACACCAGAAATAGTCCAATCAAAGCTTCTGTCGTGAAGTCTTTAATTTCCACAAATTCGTGATATTCCAAGTTACAGCCGACGCGCGTTTCGCCCTCTGGGCTTTCTCAAGGCTTATTTAAATTTAAATGGCCTGGACGAAATGGAAGAAATTCCCTTTGCTGTAATGTCCCTCGGGTTTATGTAGTCTTTCAATGCGCATATGTAAGAGGGTACATTCACGAATATATGAGGAATAATCAGGCTTCACTTTATATGTTTGTCCAATTCAGAAAGTAGTTTGTCTTTATGTCACATAAAGAAATTCATTAGAGTTGCCACTCCATATTCATCAATTGGGCCAAGATTTCGATGGGATTATGATATATCCCGAATGTTCCCGACTGAATTTAGTAGTTCTTGGCCATGGTGTGTTCCCGGTCAGTGTTTCCACTGACTATTCGTTTGAAGGAGTGGAAGGGGCTATTTCTTCGTGTGTTATGACGATAGTTGATATTGATCTTTTCTTTGGGTTAATATTGCCCCCTGATATGTGGAGAGCGATTCGTAAGTTCGACGATCAAGCGATCTTGGGAGCGGATTTGAAAGCTTTAGCCCAAGCTGATTTAGACAGGGAGCCTGCATGTAAGCCGTGTCAATTAATTTTAGATCTCCCAACGGCTATTTTAAACAAATTAAAAACACTTGTCCCCCCTAAAAAGATTGATTGGACTATGTTAGCTTCTTGTAAACAGAAGGCGGATGAGTCGGTGCATTCCATGATTACAGTGGGCAATTATTAACAGATGATACGGGTAGGCATTTGTTTGTCGACAAGTATGAGGCCAAAGAAAGTACTGATAAGAAAGCGAAGGAATTAAAGACGAAAGTGATGTTGGCTCAGGTTCGTGCTACACAGCCGAGAGGGAACGATAGAGGTAGGCGTGGAGCGTATGGTGCGTCTTCTGGTCGTACCGACATTGCTGAGGATCAATGTGCATATTGTAAAGAGTTTGGACATTGGGCCTCAGATTGTCCGGTGCTTCGTGAACAACATAATCAGCGTGGTCGGGGAGGTGGAAGGACACGGAATAGTTATTCAGGAGTGAGGGGCGGAGCAAGTGATCGTGGTAGGTTTGAAGCGAGGGGTCGTGGTCAGGATGATCATAATACTTTTGATCGATGGAATCAATATCAGATATCGGAGGGTGAGAATGTGGAGTCTCAGGACTACGTGCATGCATAGGAATGCGTAGGATGGGGTATGGAATCGGTTGAAGTACCAGTAGATCAAAGAGGTCCATATATATCAGCGGGCGTTTTGGGTTCTATTGATCAGTTCCTGGTTGATACAGGAGCTACTCGTAGTGCTCTGTCTAAAAACTTGGTTCCAAGGGCTCCCCTGTCTGGCGAAACGATTACATCTATAGGGTTCGGTGGAGCACCCTCTCTTAGCCCATTGTCACAACCCCTTACGTTTTACATTGACAGATTTTTTGGTCCGTGCCCATTTTTATTGTCGCCGAATACACCAGACAATATTATGGGAATAGATTTGCTTAAATACTTCCGAGCAACAATACGCTGCGCTCCTGAAGGAGTGCGGGTTATCTTGAATGACAATTACCCAGACGTAGAGAGACTGTGTACTATGCAGGAAATTGAAGCGTTAGCCTCTCTCCCACAAACGTGATGGGCTACTTCCGACACGGATGTGGGACAGATGCTTATCCCTCCTATTCGAATAACTGTTAAGGAGGGTGTGTCTCTGCCACGTGTGCCGCAATACAAAATCTCTAGGGAAGGTGAAATTGCCTTAACTCACATTGTACACAACTTGATTATTGCAGGAGTAGTGGAGGAAGTTCCCTATAATGTCTGTAACAGCCCGATTCTTCTGATCTTAAAGAAAGATACTGATGACAAAGTCTATCGATTTATTATTGATTTGAGGGAAATTAACAAGATTGTAGTGCCCCAGTACCCGGTGGTGTCTGATATTACCACCTTACTTACTCTGATTCTGCCCACTGCTACCACGTTTACCGTGATTGACCTCAAAAATGCCTTCTTTTCCATTCCCATCCATCCCGATAGCAGATATCTATTTGGCTTTACATTAAATAATAAATCGTATAGCTTTTGTCGAGTTCCTCAAGGCTATACAGAAAGTCCTAGCATTTATAGCCAGGCTTTAAAAAGACAGCTCGATTCTTTTGATTTGTAGTCTGGAGTGGCTCTCATTCAGTATGTCGATGACATTTTACTGGCAGCAGATACGCAAGAACAGTGTGAGGAGAGTACTCTTGCTTTGCTATCCTTTCTTGCTCAGAATAATCATAAAGTATCTAGGAAGAAACTCCAATATTGTAGACCAAAGGTGACCTACCTCGGTCATCTTTTGTCTAAGGAGGGGTGTTCATTAACATCTGATCGAATTCAAGCAATTTTAGATACACCAGTCCCCCGCACTCAGAGAGATGTGCGCGCTTTTATAGGCTTAACGTCTTTTTGTAGGCAGTGGATAATGGGGTTTTCACACATTATAAAACCTTTGTTAGCGTTATTGTCCAAAACTACACCAATGCCCCTTGAATGGACAGATGAATGCCAGAATGCTTTTGAACAATTGAGACAAGCCCTTTGTTCTGCACCAGTGTTAGGTACACCAGATTATACAAAGATTTTCACGTTGTACGTACACGAGAAAGATGGGTGTGCAATGTCAGTTTTAGTGCAGACACACGGGGATAAGCAGAGGCCCTGTGCGTATTTTTCTGCAATACTTGACCCTGTAGCACGAGGATTATCTGGGTGCTTTCGAGCAGTTGCAGCAACAGCAGTGGCTATACGGCAGAGTGAGGGAATAGTTTTGTCACACAAATTGCTGGTGTTAGTTACCCATGCGGTAGATGCTCTGTTAAACCAAACAAAGACCCAGTATCTCACAAGTGCGCGTTTAACAGGATATGAGCTCACACTGTTGGCGCCACACATCACACTAAAGAGATGTGCTACCCTGAACCCTGCTACTTTATTGCCGTATCCAGTTGCTGAGGGCCAGGAGGAAGAACACCATGATTGTGTTTTCCTGACTGAAGAACAAACAAAGGGTCGTGTCGACTTACAGGATACGCCACTTCCAGATGTGGATGGGGAACTGTGGGTTGATGGATCGTGTTTGAGGCTGCCAGATGGTACAACTTCTGAAGCATATGCAATCACGACACTTAAGACAGTGGTAGAAACAGCACGAATACCACAGAAATCGGCCCAAGCAGCGGAACTGATAGCCTTAACAAGAGCATGTGAATTGAGTGCTGGATTGTGTGTGAACATCTACACTGATAGCCGGTACGCCTTTGGAGTAGCGCATGATTTTGGCCTACTCTGGAGAGAGGGAGGGTTTTTGACTTCACACGGAGTGCACATCATGCACGGAGAATCAGTGCGTGATCTCTTGAATGCGTTACTTTGTCCAAAGAAAGTGGCGATAATCAAATGCAGTGCACATAAGAAAATGACGGACAAAGTGGGATAAGGAAACGCTTTTGCAGATAGCATAGCGAGGGAAACTGCTATGTTACAAAATGCCTCGCCAATGTATGTAGTAAAATCACAGGCTGAGCGATGGCACGATGCTAGAGAGGAGATACTAGATATCCAGAAATCAGCGTCTGAAGCAGAACTCACAACCTGGGCAGCGGAGGGAGTGCTGGAGTGATGAGGGTTGTTGGAGAAGCAAAGATATGGAAAGATGGAAATTGCCTGCAGCTTACTTGCAAGCGATGGTTCAAATGACACATGGATTGGCACATGTTGGAGCTCTCGCAATTACTCGATTGCTAACGCGAGTTTGGGAGCATCCTGAGATTGCCAATACGGCCAAAAGAGTAGTGCAGACCTGTTTGATATGTTTACAGCACAATCCTGCTAAAGGGACCCATACTCCGAAAGGAGGGTTTGTTCCACCTACTGCACAATTCGAGGTACTACAAATGTGGAATATTTAATGAAGGGATAGGGAATTCAGCAGAAATTTCATGCTGTATTCCATCCGCAGTCAGCAGGTCTCGTGGAAAGGTATACTGCTACTCTGAAATTAAAGCTAGCAAAGATTGTGGCATGCACGTCTTTGAAATGGCCGGATGCTCTGCCTCTGGCATTGCTATCCATCAGATCAGTGCCCCATTCCCGAACTGGCCTCACACCTTATGAAGTGGTGTTTGGAAGGCCTATGCATATATGGGGAGTTCCTAAGCCTCAATTGTTACATTATGTGCCTTGTATAATGATGAACGATTATTTGACACGATTAACAAATGATTTACTTTCTATTCATCAACAGGTTCGAGAAGCGCTCCCTGACAACTCCATTGGAGAGGCTCACAATCTTCGTCCTGGCGACCATGTGATGGTCCGATCCTTTGAGAGAACAAGCAGCTTGGAGCCGAGGTGGCGTGGCCCCGAGCAGGTGCTACTCGCAACTGGAACGGCTGTGCGAGTTACCAACAGGAAGCGTTGGGTGCATTCCACTCACTGCTGTCGTGTCTCTCCGGATCTGGTGAGCCCAACTGTGCTGTCTGATTATCGAGACATCTTGGACGAGGAGAAGAGCCCAGCTGTTACGTCTACTGAATTGGAGGGAGCCTTCCCGGACCACACCGTCTCTGGAAGAGAAAGATACAACCTACGACCAAGAAAAGCAGTTGTTTTGTGCGAGACTGGTTGAGTTACCGCTCCAGGTTTGTGAAACGGAAGCCGGGAATATCAAGGGGGGGGGGGATCTGTTCTGCCAAGTGTAGCGACACCCGTCTTAAATCTCAGAGAAGAAACCAACGGCTACCTCGGAGCTCAGCACTAATATTTTTATTTTTTAGTTGCTTTTTTAGACATTTTGAACTTTTGAACTATGGCATCTTCTACAATGCGAAATAAGAGAATTCTTGGTGCAGTACTCTTTGTTATGACAATTGTGGTGATAGCTGTGATAGCTTGGGTAGTAGAACTCCTGGTGCCGGCAAGAGAACATTTATTGCCAACTACCCCAATTCCGTCTGAACATTTTCATTCTACTCTGCCTTATCATGAAGAACGACACAGACAAACTTATTTGAATAATAGTTTTATCCAGATTCTGCATCACACCCATAACTTGACAAATACTTCGAACTGTTGGGTATGTGGGATGTTGCCTGGACATCAAAAGAAAGGAGGCACACCACTTATTCCACTCCCGTTTTCTCATAATGGTTCTTGCAATGCTTGGTATACTCTTTTGTTTACTTTGCGATGGCCAACAAAAGGTGGACTACTTTTCCCACTTCACAAGGTCTGCTTTAATGATTGAGATGGTTATCCACAAGCTGAAGGAACTAAGTTCGAATGGGAAGAATACAGACCTGATAACGTATCCTCGCCACGAATTTATAGTAACCAAAGAAATGTAAATATGTCTAATCTGCACGTGATTACTGTTATTGATACGAAAGCTGACTTATTCATTCGTAATAAAGGTACAATCCCAGTAGGAAGAAGTGAATGTAACACCACTCTCACCTTTGACACTCCAAATGGTATTAGATTTGTGGCCTCACAAAACACGTACTTTATTTGTGGAAATAAAGGTTATCACCGTCTCCCTATAGGATGGTTAGGAACATGTTATATATCCTTTGTATTACCCCCTGTGTTTATTGCCCCGCCTATGTATCATAATGATTTTGTGTTGTACCATGACTTTATATTGAATAGAGTGAAGAGAACATTAGTTCTCGATGATATTGACCAAACTGACACTTCTCTGCAACAGTATGTTGATTTTAATTTAGGCCTCTTTTCATTTGTTGGGGCTGCTTTAAATAGTCGGAAAATAAGACTACTGACACATGTTGTAGAAGCTGTCACTAATGAGACAGTTTTTGCCTTAGGAAACTTAACAGAGGAACTTCAGATTACCAGAATTGTAACGCTCCAGAATCGCATGGTTTTAGATGTAGTATTAGCTGACCGTGGAAGTGCATGTCGCATTATCGGAAGTAGTTGTTGTGTATACGTGCCAGATAATTCACCTTCTGTATATGATGCAATATCTAAGTTACATAAGATAGCTGCTGAGATACATCCTGATAATGGTACTTGGACACTTTCGGGGTGGTTTTTGACGTTACTTAGTACTTGGGGTTGGAAGTTGCTAACAATCTTATGTGTAATAATTGGGATATTATTCTTCCTATGTCTTTGTATCCAATGTGGCCCTATGTTATGTTCCATGTGCCTTTCTGCTTGTATCCCGTCCAAACGAGCTATTGTAAAAAATGAACAAATGATTCATAGAGAAGTAGCGAAAATTATGTCCATTGATATTGAGGATGAATACCCTGATTATGTCCACTATGAGGTAGCTTCAGCTAAACGCTAAAAGGGTCGTCTGTCGTAATTTGACGGTGATCGGGTTAGCGTTAAGCTTTGCTACACGTATTTCCCCTTATCTTGACTATGGTGTTCAGGAGCCATTTTGAATGCACTGGCGGCCATTTTATATGAATGCGTCGCCTCGTGGCCAGCATACCCTTTTGTCCTTTCTCTGTACCACTGACCACATGAATTTGCCCAGCAACAGGCTATTTTTAGTGTTGGTCAAGCTCGCGCATGCGCAGTTGAATCCTCTGTATTAGTGGACAGTCATCACTTAGGAATGTCCCTCCAAACTGACTAGTGGTGTTGTAACTCCTCCCATGAGTTGGCTGTGTTACAAAAATGACCATATATGTACCTAAACTCTGTAAATGTGTTCCGCCTACACTTTTAATTACTGTTAAACTGTATAAAAGAGGGCTCGCACCGATGTTCGGTGTGATACTTCTTGCATTGCCGAAGGGTGCTGTAGGAATGTACCACCACCCCATGGGGTCTTAATAAACTTGTCTTTTGCATTTTCCAGTTTCCGGGCCAACATCTTTTTATGGTGTAGCGGGTTTTGCGGAATATGTAGGCCTGGAGAACCCAATACCACAGGAGGATTAGAAACATAATCTTTGATAGTGGAGAAGATGTTGTCAAATAGATTAAGACTGCGGTCTGTGGATTGGATGAGAATAGTTCCATTGTTGTTTGTGAAGGTGGCTGTGGCATGGAAGAATTGTGATGGAGCAGTGCAGATCATAAGAACGTGTGCGGATTTCCTCGTCGAGGAGATCGAGAATAAGGCTAGGAAAGCTTTCCTCTATTGGGCTCTACGTCTAGTGAAGAAAATGATATCAGTGGTCATGATTCCATTATGTGGTGTGAAGTAAGGGTCAGCAAAGGGCGTTTCTGGGTGAGATTTAAGAAAGTTGTGTTTAAAGCGTTTGGCCGATTTTTTGTTAAGTTTGGAAGGGTAGATGATTTTGTAGGTGTGAGTGCCTGTAGGTTCCATAATGAGAGCAGTGATCCCGGGATAGCGGGGAAAATATCTGAGTAATAAGGCTGAGTAGAGCAGAGAATGGGAGTAGGGAGAGGAGAGGCCTAATTCAGAATTTGAAGAGTTAGGGAGAGAGGTAAGAGAAATAGTAAATAGAGGAGAAAGGGTACCTGGACAAGAATGGACGAATCCTAAGTAAGATAACACACAGGCCTATATGTAGCCCTAGTAATGGTATTAACATAAAAACCGGTGGGTCAGAGAATAGTCCTAATTCAATGAACAGGATCGATGAGGGATTGAGGTCAGGATATACACAGTCCCTCAGACAGAAAATTACAATAACACATATGAGAACACATAAGAAATACAGAGTAATCCTTTCTCAAGATAAATGATAGTGTAATCCTTTTTCTGTGTCCATAGACCAAGAGAGCATGAGACCAAGTTAGTGCGGTCCTTTTTCTGTGTTCATAGATCATGAGAGCCCCAGAGTAGTCCTGTTTCTATGACCATGGCTTAATGAGGGATGTTTGGATTGCGGTCCTACTTCAGTTGCACCATATAGGTGGGAAGGTCCTCTTTCTATTATCATAGGGCAGTCCTGATTCTCTAGGGATGAAACACAGAGGGAATTGTGGGATTGAGGTCGTATTTCAGTCGGTTGTAAATTAATTAATTATCTATGGAGGAGAAGATCTGTTGCAGGGGATGGCTTCCTTTGTTTAGATAAATAACAACAAGCAGCCATTTTGTAGAATAGGACGATGAAGAGAGACGAAGAAACCAAAAAGAAAAACAAAACGAGTGCTGCCATTTTGTCCATTATGCAAAGGCAACTGCTTGCTTGAGAAACAGAGCAGAAACAAATGGACTCACCTCAATGTGTGAACCGGATTATAACCGACAGACCAGAACACCTAGGTTACATACCCCGGTGGGCTCGTCTTAGTGTGCGTGCAGAAAAGTGCCGCCCACAGAGCCAGTATGTGCAGCAGAATATAGTTAAAGCCATTTGTAGTGCAGTCTGCACAACCAGAATGTTTCTGAGAGGGGCTATAGCACCACGGCTCAAACAACAGACGTCCGAGATCTATCCTCACGCAGTTACATAGGTGGCATGTAAAGGCGGGTCCTCTGCCCCAGAACGTATCTCCATCAGTTGTTTCCTTGAAGTCGCCAACACATAGGTGGGGGGCGCGCCGATCCCTCGTGAGCCCGGGTCCTACCAGCGCCTCAATCCGCGTATGGGTCAGGGCGCGGCACCCTGATCAGACGCTCATGGTTCCCCGAGCCTCCACGGCGATCAGAGAGAATGTCCCCGCTGCCCTGGATCCTCCGATGAGGGGAGGGGAATCCAGTCCACAGGACAGCGCTCCACTAACATTGCTGGCCTGCCCAGCTCGCCGACCTTCGCACGCAGATGCAGTAGCTATGGGGAGACCTGCAATGCATCCGATGGCTCAGCAAAAGAAACAGAGTTCACGGTCTGGTCCCCGTCACGAGAGCCCCATACAGTCAGGGGGTCTCAGCAGTCATCCCTGGCCCCCGAGGGCAGATCATGCGTCGTTTCGCACCACTGAACTCTCTCCCAAACTCAGTCTCTGGGTCGGGGGGTCGAGGCAGACAAAGTTCAATGGACTCCATTCTGTGAATGGCCAGGTTCGCGACCACGGTCCTTTTGCCAGCGTTTACCTCAATCCAGGTCACTCTGCAGATGATGTGTGGGTCCAGTCTGACCTGCGGGCGTCCAACTACGCTCTTGCCGCCGATAAGGATCCTGGAAGTTCGAGAGGGATCCTGGAAGGAGATCGGGACGGCAGCATCCCGATCACCAAGTTCGAGTCATCATAGCTCCCAACAGTTTGCTCTGTCCAATCCACTCCATCATCCCAGCCGGTAAAGAGGTAAGGGCCAGAGCTAGGCTGCCAAAGTAGTCAAAAATGTTACGGGCGTAATTCCTTCCTGTTACTCAGTGTTTGTGATTTATTCCTATTACTCTGTGTGTTCAATACAAGCCTCGACTCTGGGGCTAGCAGGGATATATCACTAAAAGCGATAGCACAGCCATCGGAGCTCTCCCTGTGAGCTCCTCACCAGGCGGCCATTTGGCAATGAACTCCTTAAATACAGTCGACCTTCCTGCTTGCCATTCTAACAACTCTCACCAGCAAGCCCGCCTCGTTTTATAGAGTTGTACATGGTGCGAACTAGACCTGAGACAACGGGTATCAGAGCGTTTTACATGAACACAGTTTTGCTACCTAAGGACACAAATTGAGCATTGGTGCCCAGACTCGAACCCTGTTCCCCTGCATCAAAGTCTACCTCTATAGCCGTGCGGCTACATCCTCTCCATTAGAAACGACTTGTTCACACATTACCTCAAAGACATCACTGCGTAGGGATGTAAAAAGCCATGTCCGTCCCGGATGGCCGCTGCACAAACCGCTCCCCAACCCCCGATGAACGAGCGATCGGGTGGGAAAGGCGGTGCTGGGGTGCGCCCATTGCCGGCCTCTGCTCGTCTGTCCCGCATTAATCTCCCTCAGTGCGAGACCAATTCATCTATTTTCTTCCCTTTACGCCCACTAAATTGTTGTGTTCAGCACCCAACTCAGACCCCTGCAATATATGGACCAGGACCCTGCCTTAAACGAGGACCCGGCTTGGTAGGCGCGCACAGGGTCAAAATGCGGGCAGAATTACATCTCGTATATCGCCACTAATCATGCCTGCCAAAGTAAATTGCACTCGGCAATCAAAGCATAGCCTGCTTCCGAGAATGCGCACGGGAAACGATGCGGGCAGATTATGGCATTTTAACTAGCAGTGCCAAACAACGTGGATGTCATATCCTCTTAAACGATACAACAAGAGACGGGCTTACCACCCCTCTAGAGTGCCCGATATTGTGCTTGAATGGCGTGAGAACAACAGGGTGAGGGCGCCATTTTCCCTTTCGTCACAGGGAGGGGTGGGGAACCTGACCTCCGCGCGTGGCGCCATTTTGATTCCGCGTTAAGCAACCGGGCGCAGCCCCGATGGCAATGGGGCAATGACGTACCTAGGCATGCACGGCGGAGAGGCCTGAACTAACAGTGGAGTGGAGAGCAGTGGGGAGCTGGGGTGGGGATGTTCACCCAAGTTGACTTTAGTGGAGGCTAGCTGGTCCCATGAGCGGTGGCCACAAGCATTCAGACTGTGGCACTGCTCTCCTATTACCTGCACCTTTGAGAAGCCTCCATGCGGACTTCCATCCCCTTGTGCAACACGTGCATTTATCACCCTGGCCTTCACCCCCAGGTAGACCCCTAGCTGGGCCAGCGTCTCGCTACACCCTATATGCGCGCAAAAATTCGGCCTCAAACCTGTTCCGCTACTGCACCGTGCAGGGATACAGATTGTGGGGTGGGGGGGGAGGGAACAGTGGCCCGACACCGCCCGTGATTGTGGGCACCCGGCCTGTTCCCCCGCCTAACTTGCACTCATAACCTGGCCAAAACAAATGCCGGCGCTCCGGTGCCCACCTCCCGGAGCACCGCCCATGATTGCGGGCAACCTGGCCTGTTCCCCTACCTAACTTTCCCTACTCATAATCCGGCCAAATTAAATGCGGGCACTCGGGTGCCCACCTCCCGAAGCATGGGGCAATCGACATTTGGGCCACCCAAAATAGCGCCGGATACCGACTCGGGATGAACGTGGCCCGCAGGCCCGTCCCCACCGGTGCCTCTCCGTGACACCAGTAAAGCAGGCTGGGGGTGGATGCGGAGTTGCCCTCTCCTCTCTTCCCCTCGCTAATGCCCGCAGTGCTCCCAGGGCCAGGGCAACCAAGGCAACCCCACGGCCCTGCATAAACCGCCGCAACTCACTCCTAAACAGCGGCCTGCGCCTAAGCAGGCAGCCCAGCCTCAACCCCCAAAGGGGGGGAGCGAGCAGAGGGGGGGTTGAAGGATCAGCACTCACCGTGAGGCAGATCCCCAGCTCCTGGGCACGAGGCGAGCAGAGACAGCGTGTCCACCACCAAGCATTATGGCGTGTCCGGTGCAAAAGAGACTGGGAACATGGCGAGGGGGACATATGTACCCCTCGCCCTGCATGGTGCACCGGACATGACGTGGCACGCCCACGACCCTGAGGAAACTCCTCCCTAGCCAATACAAATAAATGGGGGATACCAACCAATTATGGGCGCACTAACCTTGACATCAGGGTACAAAATTATACACAATTGACAATCATAAGACGGTGCCTCTAGAGAAATGATGCGTATCCTACATCACTGGCTTCATAAGAAGCGGAAATATATACAATAACCTCTGAGCACACACCCACAGTTCACTTGTATAATTCAAATGCCAGTTCTTGGTAACGTTGGACGAGACAGGACACGTTACGATTGTGTGGAACACAGGTGGTCGTGAAATTAGAAGGAACTAAAATTTTGATAGCCGCATATTGGATCTTGAGAAGATAACGACCCTGTGCATAATATATTATAGTAAAACCGTGGTGGAAAAATATAGATGAGTGGAGAATTGAATGCTGTATACAAGTGCTGGATTGGATTAGATGAGAATACGAAGAATGATTAGTGTTTCACGCTGTGAGGACCATATTAAAGTGATTGAAAACTGTTAAACTCAGAGCCCTGAAGAAGTCGAGGTATTATTAAGTGCACGACGAAACACGTGTTGGCTGGTGTAATCAACATCGAATATTCTATGAAATAAACTACAAGGACTTTTCATATTGGAAGTTGACTCTTTTTGACATTGACTTTGGAAGTTATACTTATTAATTCGACTCCGGAGGATTGGAGTTACTTGCCAAATATACATTTGAATTATACAAGTGAACTGTGGGTGTGTGCTCAGATGTTATTGTATATATCCTCCCTAGCCAACCCGACCTTTAATGGAAAAAGGGGGGGAGAAATGGGGGGGAGCCCAATGGTACTAATGGGACGTCCTCCTGAGTGGCCCCCTACGGTGGCCTCGGGCAGCCACAGTCTATCCAGATTACCCATTCCAGGAGAAGGTGAGGAAGTGGATGATCAGCAGGACTTGGAGTGTTTGGTGGCCAGTGTACTTTGGTTAAATACCAAATGTGTCAGTGAAAGGGAGTGGAGATCTGCTCTTGTTTAGGATCCTGTGCTAAACAAAGTGGTGGAATATACAGGAAAGGGTTGGCCGTGGCAAGGTAATCTTTCTATTGAACTCCAGATTTATATTAAGGTGCCGTCTGAACTCTCATTGGAGGATGGGTTGCTATACAGAACAGCCTAATTAATTTCTCCAAGAGAAGTCTGTGAGAGACTATTGAGCATAAGCTAGGGGGAGACCAGCGATGCGTCCGATGGCTCAGCAAAAGAAATGTTCAGGGTCTGGCCTCCGCCACTAGAGCCCCATACAGCCAGGGGGTCTCAGCAGTCATCCCTGTCCCTCGAGGGCAGATCATGCGTCGATTCTCACCACTGAACTCTCTCCCAAACTCAGTCTATGGGCCAGGGGGTCGAGGCAGGCAAAGTTCAACGGACTCCGTGCTGTGAATGGCCGGGTTCGCGACCACAGTCCTTTTGCCAGCGTTCACCTCAATCCGGGTCACTCGGCAGATGATGTGTGGGTCATGAGGGTAATCTAGGCATAACAATGACTAAGACGAGACTGATGGAGATGATTATCTGGTGGCTGAGGATGGACAGGGATGGGGAGGATTGGATTGGTCAATGTATGAACTTTGTGTCGAATGATAAAGGTCTGACATGTGTGACTCCTCCAATGGATATCCCTGAAACTCCTCAGAAGATATGGGAGAGAGTGAGCATAGATGTTCTTGGGCCTTTCCAAGTGTCTTGAAGTTAAATTCATTTGAGAGCCTAACACCAGAAGTGTAATAACTTTTCTCACGGATGTTTTTGCCAGAGAAGGTTTCTCTTCCGAACTCCATTCAGACACCGGTGTGCAGTTTGTTTAGTTTGAGATGGAGGAATTTTTGAAGGGAGCAGAGATCAAGCACAAGAGGTGCTGTCTTTATCATCCCCAGGGGAATGGTCAGATTGAGAGGGCCAACAGGATAGTCTTTGACTGTGTCAGGGGGGCTCTAATTGAAGGTCTTGATGTGGTGTATGCAGTGCGTGCTATACTCTGGTCATATTGCAACACTCCTCTTCCTGAGGGGCAGGGGCACTCAGAATTCATTGAGGCGCACATGTTTAACAATCTATCGAAAGTCAAACCCAGCAATATGCCATGACGTTGAAGTGTCATGGAATAGAATCTGGGAAAGTCAGACAAAAAGTAAAAAGAGGCATGATGTGATTAAAGAAAATAAAACTGAGTAGGGCGAATTGGGCAGATTGAAAATATTTCAAAGGATTTTGAGGTTTAGTCCTGCCTGTCGTGTTGAAGAAGTGAGCAAAGATGGCTGTGCAGTGAGAATACAAAATGGACAGTGGTGGAATTGTGTGAGATTAATTAAAGTCATGGTCCCTGTCCAGACTCACAGTGAGTCTGTTGGGGACAAAGTGATGAAAAGTGAAACTCCAATGGAGAAGCGTGTCCATAATTTTTCTCAAAGATAAAAAGATTTTGTCATGACTTTAAATCTCATTGTATTGCCTTTTATCTGACATTGTATTATTGTGTTTAGTTGTATGTCATTGCAACATCTCCTTAGAACAGTAATTTATTTAGAACTGTAATTTGTTTTTTATAATATGGTTTTTCTGTTATTTCTACTCTTATGGTATGTATTCTTGTAATGGGAAAAGGGGGAGGTGTGTTATATCTAAGGATTTGTCTATGTGTTAGGATATTTATATATATTGTTATGCCTATGTGGTGGGATCTGGCTTGTGACACTTCCAGCTCGTGACACTTCCTCTACACGTTGCTCGTTCTGACAGGTTGGAATGTTGAGCAAGCTGTGTGGCAGTTGGAGCCGGCACAGAGCACCTGGTGTCGACGATTGGCTGTCTGTAATATTAACCCCTTTACTGCTAGGCCTTTTCCCCCCATGTGCTAAGCCTTTTTTTGGTTATTTGGGGTAGTTCGCACTTAGGCCCATGTAACGTTTTGTCCACAAAAGGTATCAACGTCAAATTTGCACCCTTTTTTTCCTACACTCTGAGGATTCTAACCGTACTGAGGGTTTGTGGACTCCCCTGGAGGGCACCCAGAAATTAGCCAAAATACAGCCAATTTAGTTTTTGTTTTTTCTAAATGGGAAAAAGTGCTGCAGAAGAAAGCGTCTAGTTCGTTCCCAGCGAATGAATTCAACAAAGGATTTATAGTGCTGAACTCCCCATCTTCTCAGCTTTCAGGACCAGGCAGACTTTTGTCAGAAAACCAACATTTTCCATACAATTGTGTTATTTTACTGGGACATAGCCTATCTTTCCTATTTTTTGTGCTTTTACCTAAGGGTGGGCTTAGTGTGCGTAGTGGGGCTACGCAAAGCTTTGTGAAGTGGGCAGGAAGCTACGCCCACCCACACACTTCACGTAGCCCCACTACGAACCACCTGCCTCCCTCCCGCCCCCCTCCCGCCCCCCTCCCACCCTCTTCTACATGCCAAATTTAATTCAAAATAGTGTAAAAGTAAATTCAAACCACTTACCTGATGATATGCGGCGTCCCGGGGCTCCCTCTTCTTCTTCGCGCCGACTTCTTCCAGCCAAATGCGCATGCGGAATGATTCATGTGGGATGAATTAAATCCGGAAAGTGGCGATCTTTCATTCGAGCCACATCCTCCATCACTTCCACTCTAGGAACCCTTGCCTGTTCCACTACAACTTGGCTGCTTATAACAGACTCTTGAAACTGAACAAAAGTAATATTTGACGCTGGAGAACACTCCTTGAACACAATAAAACCATTAAAAGTTGCTAAATTGAAAAGATGGATGGCCAACTTCTTATACCAAATGTAAGCCTTTCGAACAACAGTGTGAGGTTACAACCTCTGATCTACTCTATTGACACCACCAATGTGCTTATTGTAGTAAACAATTCACACAGGTTTGCGCACTTCAGCAACCTGACCCCAAACAGTCACAGGTGAAGTACTTTCATCAAGGATGGTAGTCAGTATATAGACATCTCTCCTGTCAGAAAACTCACAGCTAGCAGTTCTTCACTACGCAAGGCACTGCACAGTCCCCACTGAAGTTTTTGCAAACAAGCTTTTTTGGGCAACCTTTATGGTTAGAGCGGATTGTGCCACCAGCAAAAGTGTCCACTTTGAACAATTCCTTAAACAATTGCACAGCAGTGTAGAAGTTATCTAGCTACAAATGGTGACCTTTGTTAAACAGTTCTCAAGCAAGTTCCCAAACAATTTTGTGGACGGACAACCAGGGGGGTCAATAGTGGCACCCCTGCCAGTGTACACCGGGAAATTATAGACATATCCTGTCCTACTCTCAGACAAAATATACATCACAATTTCATTACATGGCCTCTTACTAGGAATGCACTGCCTAAAAACCAAACAGCCCTTGATCAGGCCCAAATACTCATCAACAGCTATTTCTTTCCCTAGAGTATAGATCTCTGAAAATCGATCTACAAAGTGATCAAGAACAGGGCGAATCCTAAAAAGACGGTCACAGTCACGATGGTCCAGTTGCAACGCCAAAGCATTATCAAACAAAATTCATCATCCGAAGCAAAAGTTGATACTGACTCATAATTACAGGATATATGGCTGTTGCCATCAATGGACTGATAGACCAATTGAAGCCCGGGACGGCTTCCTTATCAAGCACATCAAAAAAGTCAAACCCAAAAACTTCTTTATTTCATCCAGATTTGTGTGAGTCCACCGGGTAGCTCTAGAGTGGGGCCTAAGTCTGTTGTCCCTCAAATACTGTTCAGCACACAAAATAGTCTAACAATCTCAGCAAAAATACACCACCCATAAACAACAGAAAAAACTGTATAGGCAAAAACATTTCAGAACTCACTCTTCACCCTGCATCACCACTAAAGACAGGCAACACCGTCTGGACCATGTTTGGATCAAACCACGGTCCAGCACTTCCAATGGGTCACCGTGCAGCCCCAGGCTGCAATCCAGATGCCTCTTGCTGCACCATCGACACATCAGTGTCCTCTAAAACAAGCCCTTCATCCACACTGAGAGTCGCTTCATCCGCACTTAGTGGCTTCATCATCAGATGATTCTCCGTGGACAGAAAACTCACTTCCAGAATCTTGCACTCCCTCCTCTCCCTCAAACGCACTGTCAGTCTCATAATCATGGTAGGATGAAGAGTCAAAAAGCCTACCAACCACCTGCTGAGCAGTAATTCTGTGGCTAGCCATAACCCTTACTAATAAATGTAACTTGTCCAACAAGTCAGCAACAACAAACACTTTGTAAAATAAGTAATAAACAAATTGTGGCTTCATCACAAAGACCTGTATACTTCAAAACTATACCATTCACTTGCCAGAAGCTGCAAGACTCACCACCACCTACTCTGCACAGACACAGCAAGGACCAACAATATCCCACTAAAAAAAGAAAAGAAAATTACACATAAGACAACACAAAACAAATTGCGAAGATTTTCACCCTCAAAACACTAACTAAATATGCTGCTATCATGACACCACTTACAAAAAAATCATTTGTGTATGACAATAATACTCATCTGTAGTGAACAAAAAAAGTTTTTCTTTCCAAATAAATGCAACTATGCAAAACTACAGATCAAGCACATCCGAAACCGCAAACATGAATAAGAATTTTTGCACCAGAATAATAAGGTGAAATAAAACATTATAATCACATATGCAAATAATGCACCAGTTCACACAATATCTACCAACCAAGCTGGGGGGTAGGTGGGCCTAAAAGCATAAGGCCGATCTGCTCCCAAGCGGGGCAGAAACAGCCAAAATATTCACTTTCGTAAAGGGGAGCAACCCTTGTCCAAGGGGCCACTACCCAACACCACCATTTAAAAAAACCCTCATGTCTAGTGGCTTCTGCCCCAAAGAGGGCAGAAACTGCCACAATACTCACCCCATACAGAAAAGTGACCCTTGCCCAAGGGGCCACTACTCAACAACATTTAAGAAAACCCTGGCGTCTAGTGGATTCTTCCCCCTTGGGGACATATGAGCCTAAAAATATAAGGCCGATCTGCTCCCAAGGGGGGCAGAAACAGACAAAATATTCACCCCAAAAAAAGGAGTGACCCTTGCCCATGGGGATGCTCCCCAACAACACTAAGACAATCTCTGATGTCTAATGGCTACTGCCCACCTTTGGGGCAGATGGGCCTAAAAACGTATGCCCAATCTGCCCCCTAGTGGGGCAGATTTGGCTAAAATAAATGCTCCCCAAAGGTGAGCGACCCTTGCCAAAGGGGCCGCTCCCCACAAATATATTAAAAAAAAATCCCTGATGGCTTAGAGGGCACACAATAAAATAAAATTCATTATTTAGGCCAATCTGCCCCTCCAGGGGGGCAGAAATGGCAAAAATAAATGCTCTTCAAAGAGGGACGGACCTTGCCTAACGGGTCACTCCACAAAAACATATTTAAAAAAAGAATCTCTGGTGGCCTAGAGGGCACAAAATTAAATTTAAAAAAATCTGACACTCAGGGGGACAGAAACGGCCAAACAAATTGCTCCCGAAAGAGGAGCAACCCTTACCCAAGAGGCTGCTCCCCGAATCACAAGGCATTTAAATAAAACAAAAGATATCCCTGGGGTCTACTGAGCATTCCTGCTGCACGATCACGCCCCATGCATGATTCTGCATCAAGACTGCTGAAAAGACATCGAAGGAAAGGAAAACCCTTTCCTTTCCTCCAATGCCTCTTTTTTAAATCAATCCTCCGTGAGGAGAAACTCACCTCTCCTCCTTGGATGCGCTGGAAGCAAATGGCTAATGACATCGGTGCGTGGTGCATGCTGATGTCATTAGAGGACGTGTAGGAGGTTTTGGGGGGCAGCGGAAGGGATTCTGCTGCCCTCCCTGGTGGGGGCAGCATTAAGGACAGCCCACGGGGAAGCACCAGGGCTTCCCCCGTGGGTGGGTCTTAGTACGGCTCAGAGCCATTCGACGCAAAAGCCCACCATGACGTCGGACGGCTCCCGGCCTTCCAACATATGGAAAAGATTAATGCCCTGAACTTGGAAAAACCTTTACTCATCTCACACTCAAGTATGCCACAGTATTAACTCCTTGCAACACAGACATTTCATAGGAGGTACAGGGAGCTACAGCGAGTTGGTGGCTGTGACCCGGAATGTGAAAGAGACTTACACAAGGGTCTCGACTTCTTATGATAAGTGATGTAGTGCTGCACTTCTAGGGCCCAGATCGGGTGTGGGTGGTTGACAATATACTTGTTGCAAATCTTTGAGTCATGTCCTGAAACCAAACACCAGAGAAACACCTTGTTTGGGTCACAGATTGACATCTGTTTTCTCACTCATGGCTTGGCTTGAAACTGGTTGTTTAGGGAAGGGGAAAATCATTCCTTAGCTCTGGATGTAAGTAAGAAGTCATCGGAAGGCCTTCTGAGGAGCAGAGCTTCTGATCTGTGCCGGAAAGTATGGAAGAAATGAACTGGCATCAGCCTGCAGGGATGGCATTTATATGCATTGCTGGAGAAAAGTTTCACAATCTGTGCTTGGGGAATTATTCTAAGAAGAGTCTTCAAAGTGGATGTGAATTTAATATTCAGATATACGTATCTGCGTTGTAACGACTCTCAAAGTAAATGTAAGATACCCTGATAATTTAAATACATAGTAAAATCATACTAGTTGCAACTTTTCACCAACCAAAAGAAAAATAAGTATAAATACAAAAATAATGAGAACACAACAAACATAAATAAACACATATAGATAGTTAATACTTTTGTTGATTGGTATTTCAAATGACACAATAATACAGTACAATGTTAACACTGAATCAGTAACTTGGGCTTACACTTTTTTGTACACGCTATGCAGATAGGAGCAAGCGAACACCCACAAGTGAATGGGGCTATGAAAGCACTTGCAGACGGAATAGATGCTAGAACAATAATACTCATTTAATAAACAAACTATAACCATGTCCATGTGGGCCAAGTCTCATCACAGAATGTGTGAAAACATCATTTACGGGGGAGCCGAACGGCGGCAAGGAAGAGCAATCCATTCCCCCTAGGTACGTATCAGGACCTGTGCACTCTCAGTTCTATCAGTGTTCGGCTCATTTTCGCAACTAGGACTTGACCCCACAGTCTGCCCCTCCTCAGAGTCAACTGCAGTGCCAGGGGACTCCCATTTGTCAACCACCATCCTCCACAGCAGTTCAATATGTCTGTGATGGACACCCCTTGCTTCCTACCTCCATAACACCCTTCCCTTTGCCCGTGCCCAGGGTGTGACATCAGTAACACACGTTTCCACACGAGGTCCCCTGGGGGATCTCCAGACCATGGGCACTCGTTGCTTGGCAGTAGCCAGGGCCAGGTCGACAAATGTGTTGCCCACCTCCTTGGGGCCCGGCCATGGAACAGGCCTAATAAACAAACTGCAGACATATTTGTGAGTGTCATAGACAGATTCCTACTAGGACACAAGATTACCTCCCCACAGAACCCTGCGAGCCCAGGGCAACCTCAAGTCATGTGATCAAAATAATCATCCAGTGCCACAAAAGAAGACCAACCTCTAGGCTCCCCACCATATGTAGTCTGTGGTAGGTCCTGTTAGTGTAATTGAATTCTATATATTTAAGATGTGTATTGTGAAAGACTTTCTGTGGATATGCAAGCACCCTTCCCCATTCAGCATCAGTCATGTTCCGGCCCAATGGGTTCTTACCCATCCCATTCAGAGCCTGATAGAACCACAAGACTACGCCAGAGCGAGTTCCAGAGTGGCTGTAGTACCGCATGCGTGGGAGATTCTGCTCTAGCAACACCCCAGAGGTCCCGTAGAGCATGAGTAAGCTCTTCTTAGGTAAGAAATTGGCCCACTGGCAGGCCGGTCTTCTCCACTATGTTCCCAAAGGGCAAAAAATATACAAGAAGGCCAAGTTGCATCAAACGACCTGGCCAAGGCATGCACCACTTTCAATAATCTATTAATGATATGTCAATATTTCAAATATTGATGATTGTACCCCGTGTGTATTGTCGTAGATCACTATGTTATTGAGCGTCATTCATCTCCTGGGTCTTTTCTTCCAGATAAAAGGTTTTGTCACAGACTTGCATTTTGGTTAGAATGTGTCTATTGTGAGCATTGAGTGTTACTGATTCACCTGGGCACTATCGGGATGCAATTTTATGGTGTCTCGCTAGTTTCTCCTCGTGTTTGAGGGCAAACAATTGCAATGTATTGTTTAAGACAATGATTTGAGTTTGGTATAGATAAGTCCTGGGTAGCAACAGGGATAGAAGCCCACCACAGTGTTGTCACCTTTTGCACGGTGGTGTATTAGTATTCATACACAACAAGGTTTTCTACTGCCTGCATGAATACTGATAGACACACTGTTCGTTCAATCCTTCTGGAACACACACATGAACAAAAGGCACTTTTACATTGAAGCTGACAGCTGATGTGTTGAGTTTTCTGCAAATCGACCACTCTGACACATTAGAACTGGTTATTTTTCTTTTCATTACAAGTTTTCCCCTGAAGAAGGGACCCCAGTCCCGAAATGCATTAGGCTAACGTTCTGAAGTTGTTTAAAAAAAAAAACAATACATGGAATGTTATTATATTGAATCTTTGTATTGAAAGTACATACATTATTGAATCTGAATAATGTTCATTGTTTAAAAATTCCATTGATGAACAATAAATAAATCACTGGTTATAATAAATGTGATTGATCATAATCATCCATGTTTGAAATATTGAGATATCATTAATAGATTATTGAAAGTGGGGCTTGCCTTGCCCATGGCGTTTGACGCAACTTGGCCTTCTTGTTTATACATTGCGTGCCAGGCAGCAACCAGAAGGCGTAGCAGATTGATTGTTCTCTTTCGTTCCGTGAGTGCCTTAAATAGCACAAGCAATTGGTGTGCACAATCTCCAAACTCTCTCTCCAAAGGGCAATAAGACATTCAACTAAAATCAGTCACCCAGGGTCACCAAACTCACCTCCCTCCTGGAGTCCATTTGCCCTGCAGAAAAGAAAGTCAATGGGTCCCCGTGAGGCAGGCCAACCAGGGGGAATTCCTGGGTAGAGGGGGTCACTGTACCAGTACGCCACAGTCAAAATCACAAGCAGGCCAGGGAAGTGGACTAAAGGATGCCCAGAAAGGAAATCCAAAGTGTTGGGCGCAACTGCTTCACCAGCAGGAGTTCCTGGGTGGGCTCAGCACCAAACTGACTGAGTTCCTGTAAATTCTCCCCATCCACCCATTTTGTAATCCACTGAAGCAGAGCTGTGAGAAAATACAATTCAAAATCTCGTACTCACAGGCCACCCTCAAGTGGGGGGCGGTGGAGGGTAGCCAATGCAACTCTCTGCCGTCCAACATTCCAAATCAATTCCCACAGGAGTGCATCAAACCTCCAAAAACAGGATACCAGAATTTTCACCAGGAGGTTTCCGAATAAGAAAAGAACGCTCAGGAGCATGACCATTTTAGAAAGCGCAATACGTGCCATAATTGGCAGCTCAAAAGAGCACCAAATTGAGGCACAGGACTTCAGAGACCGAATGCTCTCATGTCCCCCAGATTTCCCTCACAGAGATTGTCCAGATCATCGAAGACCTGGATGCCCAAGCATTTAGAGTTTGCAGATCCCAAAGTAAATCAGATAGGACGACCCGATCCAGCGACTACTGGGAACACACGTTTTGGACTCCTGTTAGCTAGAGGTCGCTAGAGTGCCAGAGAGTGACCGCGTCACCAGAGAGCTGAACGCGCCGAGGCGAGGGGAGTGGAGGCGAGTGGAGTCCCGGAAGGCTCCTGGAGTATAGGAGCATCGGAGCTTCGGAGCAGCCGGACCGCATCTCCGAGCCGCACCACACCGCACCGCTGAAAAGTAACCCCAAGATACGGCCGCCATAAATATAAGTTTAAGTTCAACTTAAAGCCGCCCCGCTTTCCACACGGGCGGGACGCTGCCAAACCTAGTGGAATCAGCCCGGAACCGGGAGGCGGGGCTGTGCCTCGGTGCTGAGCTGAGCTGTCCCTGAGCTGTGCCCTGAGCCGTGCTTGTGCCGGCACCGACGTTAGAAACTAGAGCCAGTGCCAGGGGTTAAGAGCTGGGAGCTGGGGGCTGAAAGTGATTACTCTGGTCCCCTTGGCCCCCCAGTGGTAATGGCAGTAACGGTGGTGCAGCAGCAGCAGCAGCTTTGGATATGCCCCCTGGTTGCCGGTAGCTGCCGGTGGCTGGTGACTGGTGGCTGAGAGGCGAGCGGCGGTCGGTGGCTAGAGCTAACTGTGGACAAGGCGAGGCCAGGCAGCGGGGAAAGGGCAAAAAGGTAAGAGGGAGCCAGGACCTAGCCTTACCCAGCGTCACCCACCTAGTATTGTCGGGTACTTCTTAGTACTTAACACTGCCTAACACTGCCTCATACCGACCACCTGTATCATCCCCGCATCGCACTGTACCTTACCCCAAACAAGAAAGCCGGGGGAGTGCACCCAATCCACGTTTGTAGGCCACCCCTGGCCAGTACCCAAGATCTGAGTGGATGTAAGGCGAGTGAGTGGAGTATCAGCCGGATAGATGTACCAGCAGCGCAGACATTAAGCGCATTTTTGGGAAATCTTGTGTCACTACCAACAGCAAGTGCCCAAGTAAAACCACGGAAAGCTAAGCAGAGCTCGAGTTGGAGTGGAATCTTGAACTGGTGTGGGGCCTGGGGCAAGTGGAGCAAGGGTGATAAGTGGATAATGGTGGGTTGAGTCAATGACGTAAGACACCCAGACACTTAGTCACACAGACCGCATCAGGCAACGCCAACGCCCATGAGGAGTACCGAAAGGGGGAGAATCCTTAACCTCTTCGGCATTAACCAACATTAACCAACATAAGGCGCCTCCAACTGAGTAAAAAACTACAGAACCTCAAGGCCGGTGAAAAAAAGAGATGAGGTCTGGGAGAACACGAATGAATCCACCAAAAAATGCAAAGAAAAAAGCTAAGTTTAAATCTTCCGCTACCCCCCCCCCCCCCCCCCCCCCAGAGGGTAGTGCGGCCACCACAATAATCCCCCATATTTACTCAATTTTTGGTACTATGAACCCTACCGGCAAATTTTCATTTTTGAAAGACCCTGTATCAGCCATACACACAATGCCGGCAACAACAAATGGACTGCAAAAACCAATGTCGCCAAACAAAGTAAGTACAAAATCGACGGACACAACGACTCCTCTGTTCATTTCTAACACCAATGTAGAAAGGGCTAATGGAACAGAGGAAACACCCAAGTGTGTGGATGCCACCCAGGAGAAAAATAAATACATGATACTCACTCAAGCCAAAGTGCATACGGAAAATAAAAGACACAACCCAGTTCAAGGACAAGGACAAGAGAAACTACTAACATCATCAAGAGTATCCAACAGGACCTTGGATTGCCCTATTGAAGGATACTCAATAAGACGTACATCAAACAAAAAACTGAGTAAAACTGAAAGGATTCCTACAACACCAGTTCTATCAACTAGTGACATAAATCAAGATCAGTCAATGACTGGAAGCCAACAGGCCACAAGCAATAGTGACGAACATCACAATACTAGCACGCATGACTCAGCATACAATGTACATCCAAACAGCCATTCAACCCCAAGGCTGGTCTCGTGCTTAAGCCAAGTAATGATAAAATCTACAGAAAAGACAAATGAGTGTAACCCCTGGTGGGCGCCCCAAACGCCCTCACATAACAAAAGGAAGCACAACAATACACAAAGACCACTCGGACATCAATGCAACTGAAAGTAATTCCGAGCAAATAAAACTCCACAATAAATCAATAACTACTACAAAAGGAACCTTCAATAATAGAAATCTCATGTGTTTCAGCTGTGGCCGATATAGCAATAATAAAAAGTCCCGAAATACGGCAAAAAATCAAGGGATGGCAAAATGTCACAACACCGAAAGAACAAGCACATCTGGAAATCAACATCAATCACAATAAAGTGAACCAGCACCAGCAAGAAGTAGGGCACGACATTAGCGAAAACTTGGAATCTATAACCACATTACACAGTGCACTGGGGTGTGTTGTATTTCTATCTAGGACCCTAATTCGATATTGCTGATTCATGCCCTTATGCGGTTATAATCAATAATATCCTTATAAAGGCATAAGAATCATATCCATATTCAGTAATAGCCCATGCAGTCCAAAGCACAGCACGGCTACTCCCATCGACTCCTAGAAAGCACAACGCGTTCTTTAAACAAACCAAGCCTCCAGCAGCCCGTTTAATCCCCCCTGCTTTTGTTTTGATTTGAACAAGAACTCCTGGAGTCCAGCAAGAACTGTTAGTTCTTAGTGACGTCTTATGTCCAACCTTACATCAAACCCGGCACCTTTCAGGTATAAAATACCAACAGTTGCCTTAAGCAAACACACGGTGGTTTGGAGCAGAGCGGCTATCTACTTGCCCAAGAGCCCAGCTGATGCGAGAGCCCACGGAAGCCGCCCCTCCCCTTTGACATGCTGGAGAAGCTACTTTTTCTCACACCGAGAAAATCCAGCTCCGGTGTTCCCGAGACACCCTTGCGGGTTGCTGGGAGATTGAGTCCTGAAGAAAGAGATACCAGACCTCCCACATTTTATTACTAAGGTACGGAGCTGACTAAACCCTTAAAGAGAATTCTTGATTCAGATCCTTGGCAAAAACAATCTTAACCAACTTAACTTAAACTGCTACTTACTTACTCAAGTTCAAGTTCAAGAATTTATATAGCGCACTACTCACCCAGAGGGTCTCAAGGCGCTTGGGGAGGGGGTTCATTATTTATCGAATAGCCAGGTTTTAAGTTCTTTTCTGAAGGAGATGTGGTTCTGTGTAAGGCGGAGGTGAGTGGGTAGTGAGTTCCAGGTCTTGGCCGCCAAGTAGGAGAAGGATCTACCTCCCATGGTGGATCTTTGGATACGTGGAACAGTGGTGAGGGCTTGATTGGAGGATCTCAGTTGGTGGGTGGGTGTGTAGAAGGATAGTCGAGAGTTGAGGCATTTGGGACCTAGTTTGTAGAGGGCCTTGTGTGCGTGGGTGAGTAGACGGAACGTTATTCTCTTGTTGACGGGAAGCCAGTGGAGGTCTTTCAGGTGGGCGGTAATGTGATCTTGGCGAGGGATGTCCAAAATGAGTCTCGCTGATGCGTTTTGGATACGTTGGAGTCTTTTCTGTAATTTGGCTGTAATTCCGGCGTAGAGGGTGTTTCCGTAGTCTAGTCGACTCGTAACCAGTGCGTGGGTGACAGTCTTTCTTGTCTCGGCGGGGATCCAATGGAAGATTTTTTTGAGCGTACGAAGTACGTTGAAGCAGGAGGATGAGACGGCGTTGACTTGTCTGGTCATCGAGAGTGAGGAGTCTAGGATGAAGCCAAGGTTACGTGCGTGGTCTGTGGGTATGGGTGCTGGTCCCAGATCTGAAGGGCACCATGAGTCGTCCCAGGCAGAGGGGGATGGTCCTAGGATGAGTACTTCAGTTTTGTCTGAGTTAAGTTTTAGGCGGCTGTTTTTCATCCATACTGCTACTTCTTTCATGCCTTCGTGGAGATTGGTTTTGGCGGTGATGGGGTCTTTGGTGAGGGAAAGGATCAGCTGGGTGTCGTCAGCGTAGCAGATGATGTTAAGGTTGTGTTGACGCGCGATGGAAGCGAGTGGACTCATGTAGACATTGAAGAGGGTGGGGCTGAGTGATGATCCTTGTGGTACACCGCAGATGACTTCGGTGGCCTCTGATTTGAATGGGGGAAGTCGGACTCTCTGAGTTCTCCCAGATAGGAACGAGATGATCCATTCCAAGGCTTTTCCTTTTATGCTGATGTTGCTGAGGCGTTGTATGAGGGTGCTGTGACAGACAGTGTCGAAGGCGGCGGAGAGGTCGAGTAGAATGAGGGCCACTGTTTCTCCGTTGTCCAATAGTGTTCGGATGTCGTCTGTTGCTGCGATGAGGGCGGTTTCGGTGCTGTGTTTGGCTCGAAAGCCGGACTGTGAGCGATCGAGGGAGTTGTTGGATTCAAGGAAGGCGGCGAGTTGGCTATTGACGGCTTTCTCAGTGACTTTGGCAGGGAATGGGAGGAGGGATATGGGGCGGTAGTTTTTGAGTTCAGAGGGGTCTGCTGTGGGTTTCTTCAGGAGGGCGCTGACTTCCGCGTGTTTCCAGCTTTCTGGGAAGGTAGCAGAGTTGAGGGAGCAGTTGATGACATCACGGAGATGGGGTGCGATGATGGAGTCTGCTTTGTTGAAGATGTGGTGGGGACATGGGTCGGTTGGCAAGCCAGAATGTATGGAATTCATTAGGCGGATGGTGTCTTCAGTGGTGATTGGGTTCCAGCCGCTGCGGTTGTTAGAGGGAGGTTTAGGTTCTGAGGGGGGTGGAGAGGATTGTTCGTTGGGATTGTTTTCGAAGCTGTTATGTATGTCGGCAATTTTGTTGTAAAAGAAGGAGGATAATGAATCGCAGAGGTCTTGGGAGGGAGTGATGTTGTTTGAAGCTGCGGTGGGGTTGGTGAATTCTTTGACGATATTGAATAGTTCCTTGCTGTTATGGGCGTTGGGTTTTTTCTCCAAGTTTTCTCGCGAGTGGGGCATAGTTTCTTGGATTTCTTAAGGTCATCGTTGAACCAGGGGGCCTTTTTGCTGTCTTGTTTGGAGTGATGGTTCTTCAAGGGTGCTGATTCGTCAGCGCTGTGGGTGATCCATTGTTTGAGTTTGGTGGCTGATTGGTTTGGGTCCGATGAGAGGGCGGGTGGGTTGTGGTTGAGCGATGTGAGGAGTTGGTCGGTGGTGATTTTGTTCCAGTTTCTTCGAGGAATAGGTTGTGGGGGGTTGTGGGTCGAGGTGGTTTTGTAGCTGAAGTGAACACAACTGTGGTCCGTCCAATGGAGAGCTGTGGTGCGATTGAAGGAAATGTACTTGCTGGAGGTGAAGATTGGGTCGAGTGTGTGTCCGGCTACGTGGGTGGGGGTGTCAACAAGTTGTTTGAGTCCGAGATTGGCCAGGTTGTCAAGAAGGGTGGTGGTGTTGTTGTCGTTTTTCTTTTCCAGGTGAAAGTTGAGATCTCCTAGTAGAATGTAGTTCTCGGAGGCGAGGGCATGTGGGCTGATGAAGTCAGTGATGTCTTCGCTGAATTGTTTACGGGTTCCTGGGGGCCTGTAGATGAGGGTACCTCTAAGTGTGGTCCTAGGGTCGGTGTGGATCTGGAAGTGGAGGTGTTCGGCGGTTGTAAGGTTATCGCCGAAGCTGGTCGTGATTTTGATGTTGTTCTTGTGGACGATGGCGATGCCTCCTCCCGTTTGATTGGTGCGGTCTTTTCGGGTGATCTTGTAAGGGTCCGGGATGGCTATGGCGATGTCGGGTGTTGATGATGCGTTCATCCAGGTTTCTGTAAGGAAGGCAATGTCCGGTGAAGCAGTGTCGAGTAGGTCCCAGAGTTCAGTGGCGTGTCTGTGGACCGAGCGGGTATTCAGCAGGATGCACTTCAGGTAGTTAGAATCGGAGCTGTGTTTGGAGGTAGTGGGTTTGGTGTGGGTCTTGATGCAGGTGAACTTGTAGGAGTGGCAGGCGAAGGGACCGTGGGTACGTCCTGGGGCAGCTTCGTAGCATTGTGGTGTGCGTCCGGGGTTAAGGGCTAGGAGGGTGGCGGCGTCATACATTATGCGGGAGGAGTGCGGTTTGCGGGGACGAGGGGGTCTGGCGCTTTTATAGTATTATTTCATAATACTACTTTCACTGTACGCACTTTACTTCATAATAAGTATTGCAATTGTGGCAATTCATTTCTCTTGCATGAGAAAGAAGACTGCTCAATAAAATACCACCTTTTATTGAAAACGCCCGTCTCTCTATTTCTCTGCACTCTGGTGAAACTAAGTATGCACGATTGACTAAGTGAAATAGCTGCCTATTGTTTTCACACGACTCTAGAGATACACTCTATTCTCAGGGAGCAAAGCTGTCATGTTTGTACGGTTGTCAGAAGCGAATCCCTTCTTGTCTAATCCGGAGAGTTAACTCTTTCCTGAACATTCGAGAAAGTTTCTAGTGACCTCTGAGCTAGCTGGCGAAACTAATTAAGTCTAATATAGTCAGTAGAGACCTAGTCGACCTCAGTCCTACGTCTACACTGCTGTTTATATTATTCCAATGCGCAGAGCCTATTTGGAATATAAGAACTACATTACATGGCGCCCAACATTTGGTAAGGCGATAATCTAACGCAAGACACAAGAGTAACTCAGTCGTGCTTTTTCACACAGAACCCTTTTTCCGTAAAAACTCCAAAAGACGGCTGGAGTGGGTGAAAGGTTAATATCCGCCGGAACTTAGTAGGAAGAGATTCCTATGTATTAGTTTTTGTTCAGTCGACGTTGAAGGATACAGTGTTCCAAAATATTGTGCACCTAATCTTTGTTTCCTTGAAACTTGATCTGCAACAAAAAGCTTTCTGTCAGTAAAAATAGTGGAAAGTGACGATGAAGCAGAGAGAGCTAGAATAGCAGCTCTACTCATAGAGGATGACACAACCATCCAAAAAAGTGACCCGAGTGTTATACTCATTCCGGTCAACGTAAGGAGAACTATAACTCTTAAACTTATAAAAAATGGACTGACATCACGTGGTGGTACAGTCATATTCGTGGTAGAGGCCCATGAATATCGGCAGACAGAGGTATTCTATTCATGGATACACTTTCCAGCAGCAAACGCTATAACAAAAGAATTCCACTATTACAAAATAGAGGAACCTCCGGATATATACACTCCTTTCGAGGACGTTGAAATCCCACTAAATTACCAAGAGCGCCTGCTCTGGTTTAATGGCGCCCTAAAACATAATAATCACATCACCAGACACGGTCCACTAGGTAGACCGGGAGCAACGGGGCCGGTTCTAGCCAGTTACGCAACACACCCAGACATCGAAACAATGTCAAGCGAAGAAGTCCTAGTTAAACTAAAAGAATTAACGAAGGCATATAGAGAATTAGTTCAATTGGCAGGAGAAGCAGCATCTGTGGCGATCCGCCAGAAATTGAAGGAGACAGATATAGCAGAACAACCATTTGAACTTGCCAGAATCATAGAAAAATCCTATGTAATTTGATACTTGTATAGTGCACTACTCACCCGCAAGGGTCTCAAGGCGCTTGTACGAATACCGCTGTGGAACCCATCCTTGCTTTCCCTGTGAGGCGTCCACTCCTGGGCACCCCCAAGGTGGAGGCCAGGCATCCTTAGCGTTGTGGGGGCCGTTGTGGAGATTAAGCAAGCTATTGCCCAGAGTTGCAGAATGGGACTCCATGATTGAAATAGGCACCGAGGCGAGAATTATCAGGTCCGTGGAATTTTTGAGCCCAAGACCCGCCTAGGCGGGGAATTGAACCCTGGTCCCGGGCTAGACCTTTGCATCAGCGTATGCCGCTCTAATCATTGAGCCACACTTCTCCACTATGAAGAACTGGGAAGAGATAGTTTGGGTGGGAAACCGGTAAAACCCCAACTGACTGAAAATCCTGAAAAAATCTTTATTACAAATAATCTGAATATTCCAAAAAGTAGCTGGGTTGGTAATAAACAGTCCACTCCCAGGGAAAAACGATTCCAGTATAGAGGAAGGTCTCCTCAATGAAGAAAAAAATCTCCAGACCGAGGAAACAAATCTCCCCAAAGGGAGCCCTCTGAAAAAAAATACAGCCTTAGAGATAGGGATAAATTGAGAAAACCTGATAGATATCAAGATATTGATACACGTCCCTCTCGATCCCTCTCACTCAATCTTTCTCGATCTTCCTCACAGAAATCGGAGAGGAGAGGACAATCAGAACACAGAGAAGAGCACATCAAGTCCAAAGACAAGGAACCTGCTCATCAAAGTAATAAATCACAATATCCCAGAAAGACGGTAGCAAGTATTAAGATTAAACATGCCGAGGATTTTGAGGACACAGCCGAAAAACGGAGAGTGGGCCCACACAATGCTAGACAGCGCAGCAGAAGTGACCATAGCTCGCAAGATCCTGATGAATCATCTGGAGACAGTGGACACGAATGAATACATTCAGGTGGAAACTGCAGATACCAGGGTTAGCAAACCCCATAAAATATACGAAATAACATTACGTATAGAGGGGGACAAGACGAGGAAAGTAAGGGGTCTCTTTTGGGATAACCTTTCGAAAGGCTATGACATCCTGTTAGCTGAAAAAGACTGGCCACCAGAGTTTGTCAGGGAGTGCCCTTATGGCAAAGAAATAATTATGCCTACCTTCTCTAATCATATACCAATTCATAAAAAATATACACTTGCAAGAAAATGGGCAGTAGCCCAAGCTCCAGCTTTATATAAAAACCATGTAGGATGGGATGAGGATTCACCTCACCACAAAATCCAGTTAAAAAATCAACCCACTGCACAAAGACAGTACCCAGTTAAACAAGAAGCTAAAAAGCAAGTCAAGGAGATTTTAGATCAACTTGAATATCAAGGTGTGATTGAAACATGCACATCACAAATGAACAATCCTTTGTTTCCTGTCTCCAAACCAGACGATTCATATCATCTAGTTTTGGACTACAGACACCTTAACTCCTGTTGTAAAACATTTGCAGTACAAAACTCACACAGTGCAGCACTAATGAATAACATTGTGCGCAAAAAATATAAAACAACACTAGATATCTCTAATGGATTCTTTTGTCAAAACATTGCACCTGAAAGCAGGTATTTGACCTTTTTCTCAATAATGGGGTCACAACAACACTTCTGTCGACTCCCAAAGGGATTCAAGAATAGCCCAGGATTATTCTCAGCAAGGGTAACAGAGTTACTACAAATATACGACGGTGAGGCATTATCCTATGTCGATGACATCTATCTCACAGATGATGACCTGGAGACTCACTTAAAAAGAGTGAACACCATAATACTTGGGTTCGCTTCAGAGGGTTACAAATTCAACTTTAAAAAGTCACGAAATGCCCATCTAACTGTCCTATTTTTAGGATATGAATTATCAAGTGAAGGCAACAGCCTAGCAGACAATTTCTTAGAGAAATGTGCTGTACTCCAAGCACCAAAAACGCTGAAGAATTTACAATCAATACTAGGTTTCCTGAATTTCGGAAGAACATACATAATAAATTATGCAGAGTTAAAAATCTCTATGAATTAATAAGACCTGATTTCAAACCAATAAATTGAACTCAGAAACACAAAGATATTTTAAGATCACTACAAACAGATATGTTAACTAAAACAAAATTGCAAACACGTGAAAACACACACAATCTTGTAATCCGAGTCATCCCAGGAAGATGCGGATTCACATACCTGATCTCTAATGAGGGAGAAACGGTACCTATAGCTTACAAATCACATTTGTACACTAAAATTGAAATGAAATCCAGTTCTACAGAAACAGTTCGGATAGCAGTTCAAATTGCCGTAGCAAAAGAAAGAGCCCAAGCCCAAGGCAGAAGGATAACTGTTTTAACAGCAGAATCAATGTGTAAACAAACAAGGACCCCCTGATTTGAATCAAATTCCTGGGTCAGGGTAAATATATTGTGTGAAAAAACGCACCCAGGCAAAACACACTACCTACTGGCACATAAAAGATGGCAAACAAACCACAATTACTAATGATAAACAACTGTTTTAGCACGTAAAGTATATTTTAATTCCATACAAAAAATAATATTTGATAAAATCAATAGGTTATTGATGAGACTTAATAAAACATTTTGGCATTATAGCATATGCATTCATAATTGCAGGGAATTCATTGGCTAACACAGCCTCAGCGGAAGCAGTTCAACCGGCTTCCGTAGCCACTGAAAAGCGTTCAGAAAAACACATAGATGGGGAAACCATGCTGGCGGTAAAAGCCTCATTAAAAGGCAATTATGCAGCATTACCAGAGTGGGGGATAGAGTAATTCCAAACACGAACCGGAGAGTTTTCTTGATTGAAAGTGCACACATGGGACTGGGTCCGAGGCACCAACAGATCTTGAAATCCTTAATAGAATTACAATCAGAGTACTGGTGGCCGGGAATGAGCGTGCAAATTTACAAATTTGGAATGGATTGTCCAGACTGCAACAGAGATCGCAGCTGTGAACCGGACCAGACTATTGCCCGTACATCTTTGTTAGAAAGCTTCAGGCTATCTATAATACAGAAATCCAACCAGAGAAATGCATCCCAATAATTATTAAGACAAATTAACTTGAATATGTAGACCAGCAGCACTCGGCTGACGCCAGAACTGTTATAAAAAGATTTGCGAGTCTTTATCAGCATATACGCAATTGGCATGCTACATTCTGATCAGGGTCCTGCATTTAGCTCTCGAGCTTACAAAGAGGCCATGAGCAGCATGGGCATTGCATTGCAGTACTCTTCTCCCTTCCATCCTGAGGGAAATGCGGTAGTGGAAAGAAAAAACCGGGACATAAAGCAATCTATAACGGCGAGGGTATTAGGTTCGGCTGATGGGTGGGTCAAACATTTAACAAGTGTCCAACGTAGTCTTAATAATCTGCCAAGAAATTCTCTAAAAGGTCTCACTCCATACGAACTATTGTTCGGTACTAGAATGCTAATTCAGGATCTTGACTGTCACACTTCAGTGGTAGAAGAAAAATCCTTTGATATCAAAGTCCGTTTGGCTGTTTTACAGGATTTAAATGAAACAAGAAAAAGCCTGAGTAACATAAAATTGAAACAACAGCCGACAACCACTGAAGAAAAACCACCTGTCCCAGCAAGGCCTGTCTAGATTCCAAAGATTGGGGATCTGGTCAGAGAGAAGATCCCGGTGAAGAAGGAATTTGGGCCTTCTTACAGAAAAGCTGTACCTGTATTAGCCATCAGCGGAACGAGATCAGTTGTACTACTGCCCCTTGCTGGTAAAAAGGAGAACCGAGTTGTATCCATCGACCTGGTAAAACCACAATCATGTGGCCAATAATAAGTAGTAGGCCCAGTGGATTCCCAAGAAATAGCAGAATACCAAAATTTGCTACAATCCAAGAGGCTCGTACTGAGAGACTAATCACATTTGATAAACCTGCAGTGAATAAAAAAGGACTATGCAATAATGCCATGGAACTTGTGCCTCTTGAAACCCAAATTGCAACAGTTCGTCAAGAAACACCAATCTACAATGATGTAGCCTCTGACTATTCTAATGAAACAAAAAAAAATGCAAAAGCCAATGAAAATCCGGAAAAAATCCCAACAATTGACAGAACTGCATCTGGCTACTTCATCAACTTCGACGACTTTTCAGAAGATCCAAGTGAGCATGAAGAAACGCCGGCAACAAAAACTTTCAAAGACAAAATAATTGAACTTTCACTGCAACTAAAAGAAACATATCTGATTTCACCATGGATTGAATTTTGGATTGTGTTAGGTGTATTTTTCCTCCTGCTTTGGCTCATCATGGTTCTATGTTTGGGAAAATTCATTGATGGAAAATATAGTACAATGGACACAGCAAGTCAGAACATCAACTTGGTCCTAAAGCCTCACACATCCTCCCACATCGAGAAAAGAGAACTATCATCAGTAAACATCTCAGCCAATCCAATACCCGGTGGGGTAGCATGGGACAGAACTGATTATGACATTTTTGGCCCGGTTGAGCTCCTAAACACCAGTTCAAGGTTTCATTAAGTGACTTTGTGACACCAAGTACTTTCTCTGATGATTGGGACTTTGAAAACATTAATAATATGATGTCAGATTTAGTAACGTCAGCCAAATTTACTGAACATGATTACTTACAGGGTTCATCGAATTATGAAGAGTTATACTGTTATAACCACTTTGGTGATCACTACTTGCATAAAACTGCACAGCCTAGAAATGTTTTATCTTATAACCAATGGGAACACTGTCCAACACCGCCAAAAGGCAGCTCGAAAACATTTTATGAGAAATTCCAGTACTTCTCAGGGTTTAACAACAGTGATCCAAAAACGTTTTATTTTAAAATATTAAATAGGACAGGAATGAAAACAATGTTGACAAATACTAAATTGATTTATTCTGAAAAATGTTATGCCAAAATGTCTACATTTGGTTTCGAATTTCGGAAAAACAACATTGAAACAAAAACGATCTGGGGTACCAAAGAATGGCAAGTACAAGGCCTAGAAGCATTATTTAGGGCCTGCATGATCCCAGAACAAATTATATTTTTGAGTGACACAATTCAACAAACTACTTGTCTTGACTTAGCTAAGATAAAAGACTTAAATACACCGTCTATTCCGAAACCCATAACTGATAGTGATAGCACTACAGATGTGGAGATAGACATATCCCATATTTTTCACCAAAACAGAGCACATCCTGATTGGAAAAAGTGGTTAATCTGGCCAACAGACACAAGTAACTGTCAAGATAGATTCCTGAACAATACACAGGGGTTAAAAATGACCAGGCCAGACCGAAGATACTCCCAGAGACAACATCCAGGGATAGTTACAACATAAAGTATAGGGAAACTATGCCTTGAGTGGCTACAGAAATCCACACTGGCTGAAATTAAGCAACACTTGACTTTACTTAAAGACGGTGCTGACTTGCGTGATTTCATAATGGGACCACGCGAACAGCATCAAAAACGTTTCATAGCGGCCAGTATATACGCTGCGTACAACGAAGCTTGGAAAGTAATGCAAATTGAGACAGCAGAAAAAATACGAGAAATTGATCGTATTAATTTGGAAAAATCACTTTCTGTAGTGGACAATGGGTTAACGACTCTGTCCTCCAGAATATATTCATTGGACAGCATTGTATCATCTGCTATTGATATAATAGAACAGGACTTACTAATGTTACAACATGGTCAGTCTCAATTACGTACTATTGTACAGCTTGGTTGGACGTTGCAAAATCTGCGTTCAGGCTACGTACCATGGCGTTTAATCAACACAACGTCATTATTCGGTATCTTTAACCTTACTGATAAACAAATCAGTTTGGCACAAAAAGGAGGAGATTATACGATTCTGAGCATTGAAAAACTTGAGAGATTACCATTGACAATGTCAGAGAGACCTGTCATTGAATGGAAAATACACAGAACAATTTCAATTCCGATAACGACTTTCCAGTTTAAATACTGCCAAGAGTATATACCTACAGGCCAGTATGAAAAGTTGGATAAAGAATACATCAAATCAACATGGGATTTACCCTATACACACAGAAGTTATAGTGAAGGGAAAAAGGGTGTATTCCTTAGTGGTAACAAATGTAAAAAATCACTAAGCGGTACACTTCTGTGTCAAGATATTAACTTGCATGGAGCCTGCGAAGAGTCTTCAAATAACCTTTCATGTCACCTGCATGGCACGCCTGCAAAACAGATAGAGCCATTTTTTAGACCACTTAGTAACAGGAGTTACGTTTTAATAAGTGACCACAGCTGTTGTGGGATGGTGCCAGGGAAAGCGTATCTCGTGACCGTAACTTCCAGGGTCGTTTGCTGTATGCAAGTATTGTATCCACACAGCAATCCAGATATGGGGGCGCGGTTATGGCCTTCGTTGAATATCTCTTCTCTTCGAATTGATACTTTAAGCAGAATGAAGTCTATTCTTTTACAGACAACTGTGCCTCTAACGTCATCCAAAGAAACGTATGATCTGCAAGTGGCAAGGACATCGGCAGAGATACTTTCCCTTTTATCGACAAATTGCCCCGTGCATTCAGCAGAAATGTTAAGCCAAATCTTAAATATGTCTGATACCAGTGGCATTGCACATGTATTTAAGACAGTTTTTTCGGGACTGTTAGTACCCTTTGAAACAGTTCTGGGCATCTTCCCGGATTTTGTCCATTCTGTCTTTGGCGGCCTACCCTTAATCTTGGGACTCGTGGCAGGAATTTTATTTTTGTTCCTTCTGCTCCGATATGGCAAGCCAATCCACAGACAAGACTCTAGCAACGATGGAAGAAACGATCCTAGCAATACGATACTGAGACCGTATCACTAAGGTCCTCAGGTTGGCCCGGCTAAGAGATCTAAGTACAACCTGGTTTTTTTCATTCAGACCAATCTGGCAGGATTGCATCTTACCTGTGCTTCGATGACTGCTATGCGGCGAAGAATGCGTGTTAGACATCTGTCTTAGACTACCATCAGCAGTACCAACGGATATCAATACTTTGCTAGGTCCGGTAACGACTCATGCATCGTGTTGTCCCCAGCGGCTACCTATTCTGATGACGGCATTCTTTGAGACTTCACCACTACGAGTAGGCGGCGGTGAGGTACAAGAGGAGAGCAGCACCATACAGGTACAACCTTCTGTGAGCATTGCTGATCCAAACATCGATGATAGCAATCACGCTCCTAACTGCACAGTCGCAGCATTTTCGAACTTGGTCGAACATTCACCTGATGTTATAGACCATTTTTTGCAAGTCTGTCTGATATGATGTTCTCTCCAGTCAACGAGAATAACTCTTAAAAAACAATGATCACACAGCGTTCCCTGAACTCTGAATTCGGCCTTCAATTTTGATAAACAAAGCTACTGAAAACATTTGGAACTATTTTTTCCCCTGAAAGTGAAAATATTTTTTCCATTTCCAAAATATTTACTTTTTTTGGCACATGGTACTCTGCTTAAAGTAGAACTATTCTTAGAGAACAGAGCTTCTATTTTTAGGATAATAGAGACAATATTTTACCTCAGCCTCTAGCACATATATAGCATTTTGTATAAATATGTGATGGAATGGTCTCGACCTTCTTTTCTGTATTCAGAGCCATTTCATGTGTAATTTTCGCAAATCATTCAGCTAATATATATATGCATTTAAATGAATGATGCCACTGCTTGAAAAGCGTACAGTACCAATACTCATTTTCGTGTATTTACCATATACCATTTCAAATGCAAAATATGTATTTTGGGGTGGGTTGGAAAACACACATGCAATGTTACATGTTTATTATTGCTTAGTTTTTTAGTAATGATGGACATTAATCCGTGGAGTGGGTGTTGTATTTCTATCTAGGACCCTAATTCGATATTCCCGATTCATGCCCTTATGCGGGTACAATCAATAATATCCTTATAAAGGCATAAGAATCATATCCATATTCAGTAATAGCCCATGCAGTCCAAAGCACAGCACGGCTACTCCTATCGACTCCTAGAAAGCACAACGCGTTCTTTAAACAAACCAAGCCTCCAGCAGCCCCCTGCTTTTGTTTTGATTTGAAGAAGAACTCCTGGAGTCCAGCAAGAACTGTTAGTTCTTAGTGACCTCTTATGTCCAACCTTACGTCAAACCCGGCACCTTTCAGGTATAAAATACCAACAGATGCCTTAAGCAAACACACAGTGGTTTGGAGCAGAGCGGCTATCTACTTGCCCGAGAGCCCAGCAGATGCGAGAGCCAACAGAAGCCGCCCCTCCCCTTTGACGCGCTGGAGAAGCTACTTTTTCTCACGCCGAGAAAATCCAGCTCCGGTGTTCCCGAGACACCCTTGCGGGTTGCTGGGAGATCGAGTCCTGAAGAAAGAGATACCACATTCTATTACTAAGGTACGGAGCTGACTAAACCCTTAAAGAGAATTCTTGATTCAGATCCTTGGCAAAAACAATCTTAACCAACTTAACTTAAACTGCTACTTACTTACTCCTTCCCAAGTATTAGGCTTAGGTCATATGTATGCTTTTATAGTATTATTTCATAATACTACTTTTACTGTACGCACTTTACTTCATAATAAGTATTGCAATTGTGGCAATTGTGGCAATTCATTTCTCTTGCTTGAGAAAGAAGACTGCTAAATAAAATACCACCTTTTATTGAAAACGCCCGTCTCTCTATTTCTCTGCACTCTGGTGAAACTAAGTATGCACAATTGACTGAGTGAAATAGCTGCCTATTGTTTTCACACGACTCTAGAGATACACTCTATTCTGAGGGAGCAAAGTTGTCATGTTTGTACGGTTGTCAGAAGCTAATCCCTTCTTGTCTTAACCTCTGAGCTAGCTGGCGAAACTAATTAAGTCTAATATAGTCAGTAGAGACCTAGTCGACCTCAGTCACACGTCTACACTGCTGTTTATATTATTCCAATGCGCAGAGCCTATTGGGAATATAGGAACTACACTACAGGTGTATACTGGAAACTTCTATCAAAACCCTCAATCTGCAGTCAGACAAACTCAATATTCAAATACATCTTATGAGCACAATGGCGGAATATATATCTGGTATAAACAAAAAATTAGACACCATGGCCAGCACATTTAACATCATTAAGGATCAGATTCACCCCTGGGCATCATCCCAGACATGTACTTGCTATCCAATACTGGAAAAACTGAAGGATTTGCCATCAATACTTAATGACATCCTACAAGAATGCAAGCACGCTAACCAGAGCAATATCAGTACATCAATTGGAAGCGATCTTATTTCTTTTGACCATTGTAAAAACATACAAAAAAATTATATAGCTAAAGCTAGAAAGAGCAACGCAGACCAAACAATAGCACTGGTACAGCAAATAACAGACCAAAAAAAGAACCAAAATAAACCAATAACTACATTTGATGAAATAACAGAGGAACGTTAAACAACATATGTAATTCCTTCGGTTGGACAAAATAACCGTTTCAAACTACTAGAAATAGATCAATCCAACCAGGATGGGGCAAAAAATCAAAACAACCAGAAAGGTCTAACTAAGCGGCAGAAAAAACGGGCGAGAAAAAACAGAAATCAGCTGTCAAATTGTTTACCTGCAAATAAGCAGACGCTGGTTAATTTTTCTATCTTTGATCGGGCCAAAACAAAATCAAAACATGAATCTAATACTAATGAGGGGACACACCAGCCATCCACAAGGGTAGAAAATGAATGTAAAGAATGGAAGAGTTTACCCAAAGAAGAGGGACAAAAACCCATGATCAAAAGCCCTAATGATCCGGCCCATACGACATCATCAAAAACATCTACGCACACAGAGGGGGATGCCCTAGCTAAAAATTAGGAGCTGGGAACTCCACCAACATTGATCACATAAGTTCATCGACTGCCTCAAGTTGTATAGAATGGAGCATGGATCAAGGGGCCAGCAACGTTGCACAATTAAATAAAACTTCAGAGAGTCTGCAGTCCGAGCCGCAAAAAACGGGGTTTTACCCCCGCCAAAAAGAACGTACATCACATGAGGATAAAAAGTACTCCACAATTGGACACAAACACAACAGGTACGAGGCAAGCAATCGCGGACCCCAACGTGTGGTCTCTACAGGTGCGGATATGAATCATAAAGCGCCCTCTATTCTGATCACCATTCCAAGCGCCAATCCCACATCAGGGAAAAGTGACAACAAAAACAACAGACAAATAACAACAAAGGTGGACAGAAACACTCACGATCAAATACAAGTAACGATAACCACAGATAATAATGTAATGCAACAAAGCACAGAAATAACAAACGCAGAAAGTATAGGACCTTGCCCTGTGATTGCTGCCGCGCAATATGGGCATCACTTAGAACAGGCGGTCCAAAACGAGCAGACCAGGAAGTAAAGGTTATGGCCAGTATGTCAATTATGCAAACCCAGAATGATGCTTACAATCAAATAGCAAAATATCTGCATGTTAACGTAAAGGACTATGAAAGTTACAAATCAGCGAAACCTTGACCAAATGACAAAATACATATTATCAGTGAGCAAGATACTGAGACGAAAACAGCAACAACAGGAAAGTTACTTTTCGTCCCCAACTATGAGCCACAAGGCTCACAAGACTTTTTAAATCGAGGGAATATTCTCCATCTGACATCTGCAATTCCAAGTCTTAGCCACTTAACATCAGTTGATCTACTATCAATCGAATGTATTACTTTAGGGGAGAACCTGGCAAAGGAAGGCGCACTTGCAACCTGGAGGAAAGTAGGAATAGTAAAAAGCATTCTTACAGAAATGGTTAAATTTGAAGAGTGGGGAATTACTCTGAAAGAAGAAGTAAAACTGGCTTATCCGTCTCCCCTGCTAAGAAAGTGTGGCAAAAGAGAAGACCACACGCGGATAAGTCGACCCACACACTCAGTACTTCAAGGTGCCAGGGGGGCTGAATCAGTCAATAACGAACACCTGAGACAGAAAATGTGTACCAACGATAATAGAACCCACTGCCAGGCAGGAGAGATCGAAGGAAATTTAATAAAAATTCTCTCCTGGAACATCACAGCAGCAAAAGACATCCTAAACAATAGCAGAAAGACAGCCACCTGGGATACATACGACATCATAGCCCTACAGGAAACGTGGTTAACAGAGCCAATTGATGTACCAAGCAGAATATGCTTCCACATAAGTGCGACTCGCCCTCAGCGTTATGGGCGCGCAAGGGGGGGACTTTCAGTATACATAACCACTGCGCTGAAGATCAATGCCTCACAATTGGCTACATCGGCACCGGATATGCAAATCATCAAATTGGAGAGCACAACAAAGGGCAAAACTAGAACTATCATCTTAATTAATGTATATGCCCACCCGAAAAGCACAGTTAAAAAAGAGCTCTTCCAACGTATTATTAATGTTGTATCTAATATCCGTCTTGAACAACTAAGATAGGAGATTATCGTCACTGGCGATTTCAATACTAATCTCCTACACCATCCGGAAGATGAGGACAATATTACCGTAGCAAATGAACTGTGGGACGTTGAGCCCCAGGAGATTCCACCGATCAAGAAGACAGATAAAGTGGGTAGGCAGTTGATGTGGGACCTTGAGCACCTCGGACTACGGGTAATAAATGGAAGAACCAACCAGGATAAACCCCCTGCCACCACCTATACAGGCCACAGTGCAAGTTCAATCCTGGATTATACAATAGTAACATTACCCTTGCTAAGTCTAATTAAAAAATGTCAAATAATCTGCTCTCTAGACAGTGATCACTCAATGCAACACATTGAGATGAAATTGACCTCTTCTAGGTACGTACAAGCACCAACGATAGCAGGTAAAACTTCAACAATCAATCTGAAGCGATTAAGGTGGACGAGCAACACACTTCCTCAAATAGCGCAGGACGCCAAGAAGTTACTCCAAACGTAAACTCAAGAGAATGACTTGTGCTCAGAAACTTGGTCTGACTTTCTGGAAAAGCTACCCAGGACCAGTAACAACTTCAAAAAGAAGATCTTTTTCAAGAGCAATACCAATTTCACAAAAACTACACTCTCCTTGAGGAGACATTTGCAGAAGCTCACAAGACGAGTGCAAGGTCACAGGATAAATCCAAATATCTGGCAAGAAGTTCACAAACAATATAAGAAACTGATTTGGACAGAAAAAAAACCAAGCCAATGACTTCTGTACCAAACTGTTGCACAACATAAAAAAACAGATTCCAGGGCCTTCTGGTTGCAAGTCAACTCCATGAACAGATCAGCACAACAAATAAGTATGACCTGCATCACTGAAATTGTATGGGTCCAACATATAGTCGATACCTTTTCAATAAAGTCATCGACACACCTGACAACAACTGCAACAAACGCAAGTGAAACATCAAGAATAGTGGACCTGGAATGCATAGCTTGTGTTTGGTCAAACACTTCGATCAACCATCAGGAAGGCATGGGTCAACCTTTGGGGACAGGTGATGAACTTCTAATATCACAGATAATCAAGAAAAGCAGGCAAGACAGTGCACCAGGACCGAACGGCATTCCGCAGGCAATTTACAAAGAGGACCCCCAGTACTGGGCCTGTAAATTAAATCTCCTGTTTCGATCAATAAGCAACACAGGTCGAGTGCCAGAAAGCTGGAGGGGAGCTATCATTAATCCAATCTATAAAGGCGGAGACCGCAAAAATCCAACCAATTATCGCCTGATAGCCCTCATCGATGCTGAAGCAAAATACTATGCATCCCTGGTTTTAGCTGATCTCGCTCAATGGTCCGATATGAACAACAAAATCCCGATAAATCAGACAGGGTTTCGTCGCGGCACGGGTACTATGGCAAATACAATGGCACTGTGCCTGATTGCTGAAAAAAGTCTACAAAACCATCAAGAACTCTACACCTATTTCGTGGACTTCAAGGCGGCCTTTGACCGTGTCAGCAGGCAATTACTTTGGACAAAATTGAAGCAGCAGGGTCTGCCAGACTCAATCCTAACGCCAATCATTGACCTGTATACCAACACTTGGATGCAGGTAAAGATTGACAACGGACAGCGGTTAACCCGGAAGATCAGTACCTTTGATGGAATAAAACAAGGCTGTGTGCTGGCCCCCCACCTTTTTAATTTATTTATGGCCAACTTGACTGCAAGCCTTGACCAGACCAATGCTCATCCACCACGGCTAGGCAATCTCCGTGTAACACATCTATCCTATGTCAACGATGTGGTTCTACTTAGCCAGATGAGAATAGGCTTGCAACGTCTATTGCAAGAACTGACCAGATACACAAAACAGAACTTGCTAGAAATAAACAGCAAGAAAACAAAGACTTATAGAGTCTCATACCAATGTTTGTGACACGGTCGATCAGGGTAAAATAGTCGACCGTGTCAAATGCTGCCAAGAGGTCCAACAGAATAAGAACAGCGACGCCCCCCTGATCCAGTATCATCCTAATCTCCTCTGATGCCTTGATAAGCGCTGTCTCGGTTCCATGGCCCTTGTGGAAACAGAATTGGGTGTCATCCAGGAGATTGTAATCTTCGGTGTATTTGGATTATTGGGAATTCATGATCTCAATTTTTTTTAGCTGGGAATGGTAGGCTCGCTATGGGTCTATAATTCTTAGTTTCGGCAGGGTCAAGAGTTTGTTTTTTTAGAAAAGGTTTGATGATGGCTCTTTTCCAAATCTGGGGGTACATGTCGGTCTTAAATATTGCGTTACAGATGTTAGAGAGGCTGGGAGTTATGAGGTCACCAATGGGTTTTAGAATGGCAGGTGGGTAGGTGGGCAGGGGTCAGTGGCATATCCTGATTTGACGATAGAGACTAGACTTTTAATCTGGTCCGGTGAGACGCTATCAAATTCTAGGAGGGAAGGGGAGAGTTCAAGAATGCCATCATTCGCAAGCGGATCCTCTATCTTGGATTGAGAGGCGAAGTTAGTGTAGATGTCATTGACCTTTTCAAAGAAGTAGCTGGCAAGTGAGTCACATAGAGTTTGTGAAGGGGCTGTGGTGAGGTTTGATGATTGCCCTGATAGTTTGGCTACTACCTGATATAATTGTTTGTTAGAGTCTTGCGCAGATTCTATCTGTTCAGTGTAATATTTACTTTTCTCCTGCACAATAAGCAACTTATATTTGACGAGTGCCTGTTTGTAGTGGAATTTGTCATTATTATTGTAGACTTTTCGCCAGTGTCTTTTCTACAGGGCCTCTGAAAACCAATGAGCAGAAGGGAAGTGCGGATTTTCGGAGGCTTTTTTTAGTAGGGCCAGGGAGTTCAATGCATGGTGAAGCCATTCAGAGTAGTTTGATGAAGCCTGATCAGGGTCTGGTGTGGGGGCAGTATGTGTAGATAGCAAAGTCGATTTGAGGAGCTGCGGGTCTATGCTTTTCCAAGCCTTGAAGAAAGTATGTGCGTGTAAGGTAGGATTTTCGATAGTTTTTTATTAAGTTTGATGTTAAATAGTACAGCACAGTGGTTGGTCCAGATCAAAGGTAGGATATTCTTCAAGGAGATAGATTGATTATTAGAGAACAGGACATCTAGGGTTTGTCTCGCGGAGTGCGTGGGGCTAGTCACTAAATGCGTGAGGCCTACTGCCTCTAATTCTGAGAGCAGCGAGTTGGTATCATTACCTGAGCCGTTCTCAAGGTGGAAATTAAAGTCACCTAAAATAGTGAAAGTGGATTCGCCTGCTAAAGGCTCCAGCATATTGCCCAAGGTAGAGAGAAAGACTGCCCGCGGGCCTGGTGGGCGGTATAGCAGGATTACCTTGAAGGGATAGGAAGGGGTAAGCATGATGGAGAAGTTCAGGGCTTCACAGGTCAGAGAGGGAACGGTGTCCATCCTGGCTGTGTATTTGTTGCGATTGATGGGTCTATCTTGTCTGTAGGCTAGATAACCATTGGAGGTGACAAAGCTACGGTCAGGCCCAGTTGAGGGGTTGGTCAAGGATTCCATAATGAAGAGTATATCGAGATTGTGGTCTTTTTGTTGATCTGATATCTCATATTTGTGCTTAGCTAGAGATCGTGCGTTTATGAGCGCTGCATGAACATTTTCCAGGTTGAAGTGCATGGGAGGATTCTGGAGAGGGGCAGAGTTGGAGTGGCATCCAATTTAAATTTAAATGTGCAATTGGAACATGGGGTGTACTCTTCAATAGCAAATCTATCCCGATGCGAGGACATGCATGTGCATTGCGTACCGGGCAGTAGTTTTTCAATTGAGTACTTGAGTAGAATATTCTCTTACTGGTCAGGGCTGAAGTGAAAAGGCCAGGGGGGAGGCCCTGGTCCCGGTCCAGGCACGGACGGGCGCAGACGGGCTTGCCTTTGGCACGCCTTCGGAGCACCACCGGCGCGCCCGCTGGGCGCATCCGCTGTGCTTGCAATCAGGCATCGGTTTAAATAGCGGTGTAGCGTGAAAAGCTAGTCCACTAACCGGGAGCTGTCTAATGTATATTTTTTAGGCAGGTTACAATTTGTGACCTCCCGTGATTGGATATAAACACAGGGATGGTGATGTTCAGACAGGAGACCCCCATCTTTGTGTGTGCATTCCCAAACTAGAACTTTTTTTTTATCAGTAGCGCTTTCGTTAAATTAATTGGTATTAATTTACAGAAAAAAAGGAAAAGGTTCCTGTTTATGGAAACCCCGGGGCAAAGCAACCATTGCTTCATTTGACCACTGCCTGTTGTTCATATCCCCCTGAGCCTCACTCCGCCCGACACAATTCAGAAAGGGGAAGCAGTCCTTTTCAAATCTGTTGCTGCCCTCTTTGAAACCCACACCAGAGTTGCAAATACTATGATTTTTCAAATTGCAGGGTTTAGATTTGAAAAAAGCTTTGCACATCTGTCTCTAAGAGTTAAAGAGAATGTTTACGGTCTGGCTCCTATTCTGAAAGTTAATGTAAATTAATGTCACCATCCACTCACTCAGGGGAGACCTTTTTAGATTCCCTCTTAGATCTTCTTCCTGTGTCACTATTCCATACCAACTTCGTAGCACTTTGGGACTCTTACTATATGGGCAGAATCCTGGTACAGTCAACTGGATTCTAAATGTATTAATGGGATGGCTTCCTTAGAGCTCTGTAACTGTTCTGGGGTCTAAGCATGGAAAAGGCTATATGCTGGGTATAATTTTTGGTCGAATTGAGACAGTGAACTACGGGGAAAAATGTGCCCCAAGTGTGATCTGATCATTATTTGGTCAGGTTTACTATCAAGTTGGAGACGTATGTCGCTCCTACCGAGGTGGACCTAATGCAACTATGCTTGCACGTCTCTGGGATAGGTTATCCATTCCAGACTTTGTCCATTGACTCAGTACGATAGACCGGCCTCCAACATTGGATTTCACTGCTGAGGATTATAACAGCTATGACCACTTGGATGATATAGCCTAAGATGCTGTTTTGCCTTTAAAAAAGGCTAGTACCAAAAGCGGCAGGCTTCAGACCCATGGTATACTTCCTCATTAAAATAGGCCAAGTGTGCCTGTAAGGAATTGCAAAGAATCTGGCATCTGTACTATTCTTCTGCCGAGTTGGAGCTTAAAAACCCCAAAATTCACTATAATTGAATGCTAGTAGCAGCTAAAGCTGAATACTAAGTAAAAAAGATCATAGCAGCTGAAAACTTCTCATAAATGTTTAAGTCTGATCCTTGTTTATCCTAAGGTGTGCATTATCTGCTGCTGTTGTGGGGATTCTGTGTAGGCACAGAGCTGTGCACAGTAAACCAGGACCTTAGCGACTAGTGGTGTACTCAGTACCCATAACCCCTATTCGACTAGCATCAGTGTCTCATTAGCTCTCCATCCTACAGCGAAGCTACCAATGATTAGACAACCCAGAACATGCGACTCAGGGTACTCTCAGGAATGGTGGGAATCAAGAACACTCTTTCGTTTTTATTCTCATTCCGGTCCACAACGTGAGTAATCAGAGACACGGAAAAGTTTAAAATGTTTATTTTAAAGATGTGCTCTAAGATGCAGTATGTTGGCTAACATTAGCAGGCATTTATTAGAAATAAAACGATCAGCATTGTTACAATTCCATAAAACACAAAGGGAGAAATCATGTTATAATGATAGTGGAAACAGGTCATGTAGTGCCTTGTGAACCAACCTCCCCTGCTAGGAACTAAGTTTTCTAATAAAAGAAGGTCTCTATGGCTTGAATGGGGAACCCCATACTTCATAGATCAGCAGTGGTGAATCACATCACAGGATCAGCAAAGCTCTCTCACTGGAAAAGGTTTTTCTCCAAGTACCCAAATCATGCATGCAGTGCAATATTAAAGGCACTAGAATTTCAGTTGGTTGCAGCTGTGTGCGTGTTGTATCTAGAGCGTGGGTCGATTAACCTGAATAACCTGAATAACAGCATACATTGTTATGGTGACCTTGAAGGTGTCTGCACACAGTGTACAAACTAAGGTAGCGATGTAAGTCTAGGGATGTGAAAAAAAGACCGTTCTCATGCAAGGAACCCAAGCAGACTAACTTACAAAAACAGTTACATGTAGTGTCATGTGCAAAAGCTGCAAAGTGGCAAAAAGGCGTTTAAACGTCTAAAACGCTTATGCTAACATAGCAACCTGTGCAAGCAGGGCCCTGTATTCACTACACTGCTGAACATTCAAGGGACTAGCAGTTTCACATTTATTTGAGGAAACATTAATATTTGTAACTCGCAGGGATCTCAGACACAGAATATGCAGTCCTATACTGATGTCTTCGTTATTCATTCCTTCAGGTTCTCAATGTGTCTTAATGTTGGCCGTCCAACCTCGGTCTAGTCGATGCTGCTGAAGTCCCACCCACACCTGGTAGGGATGCAGTGACTAGAGAGGTGTCATTAGTCCTTTACTTGGGCCAATTTGATTCATTCTGTTTTGAACCATTCATCAGGATTGCCTTTGGAGCCAATTCCACCTGATATGTGGAAAGCAGCTACTTCCAAACTTGTCAGTCCTTTACTTGATGTCTGCAATAGCTTTTTAGATAATACGCGGGTTCCGCCAGATTGGAAAAAGGCACTGCTTGTTGCCTTATTAAAGACACTTAATGCAGATAAAACTTTCCTTTCCAACATTATCCCAATCTTTCTGCTATCCTTTGCAGTTAAAATCCTGGAGAAGCATGTGAATAGGTCAAACTCCATCTTCCTGGAAGAAAATTAGTCTCCAAAGACTGCACAGGTGGGTTCAGAACAAGACACTGTCCGGACAAAGCTTTGCAATCTGTCCTGGATGATCTGCATTTATGCACTTCAGCCCCTAACAGAAAAGATACAGGTTAACTGGATAGCTGCAAGTTCCCCAGCCTACCTTCCAAATTCCACGGAGTAGCCCAGGACGCTTGGATCAGCTTGTAACAAATATCCTCATCGTACCGTATCAATCCTAGAGTGAGAACAAGAAGAGTCTCTCGACCAGGAGTATGTGCCGTGGGAACTGTCACATAAACGAGAAGGTCAGAAAAGCTGCACAAACAATCGCAAGGATCAGAGGCGGGAGTCTGCCAGTGTTTGAACAAGCGAACCCAGCTGACAGGGAGTCCTGGACAGAGTAGCGTCGTGTCGAGGAAGTGTCGGTGTGCTGATAGCTACATAGCTTCAACGAATTGAGTGCAACGGTTGTGCCAGAAAGCTGCCCTACCTTGCCACGGAGCTGTGGACTGCCTGAGCCCTCGACCGCGCCTCGTCCAGGTTTCCCTCCCGCCGCCGCTCGAGTCCCTCTCGCGGCCGCTGAACGGAGGGAAACTACAACACCCAGCCTGCCTTGCGACCCGGAACAACATCCAGGGGTCATCGCGCCCGGAGGCGCTAGAAAATCCTGCCGTCCTCGGTGGAGCGGGTGTTGTGCCAGAAAGCTGCCCTACCTTGCCACGGAGCTGTGGACTGCCTGAGCCCTCGACCGCGCCTCGTCCAGGTTTCCCTCCCGCCGCCGCTCGAGTCCCTCTCGCGGCCGCTGAGCGGAGGGAAACTACAACACCCAGCCTGCCTTGCCTTGCGACCCGGAACAACATCCAGGGGTCATCGCGCCCGGAGGCGCTAGAAAATCCCGCCGTCCTCGGTGGAGCGGGTGTTGTGCCAGAAAGCTGCCCTACCTTGCCACGGAGCTGTGGACTGCCTGAGCCCTCGACCGCGCCTCGTCCAGGTTTCCCTCCCGCCGCTGCTCGAGTCCCTCTCGCGGCCGCTGAGCGGAGGGAAACTACAACACCCAGCCTGCCTTGCCTTGCGACCCGGAACAACATCCAGGGGTCATCGCGCCCGGAGGCGCTAGAAAATCCCGCCGTCCTCCGCGTCGCGGGACGCGAGCGGGACGCCCGGACTAAGCCCGGACAAAGGGCGGACAGTCTAAGACAGTCCAAGACTGGCCACGATTGGACTGGACCAGGACACTAACATCTGTTGCACCGTGAGTTATTTGCCGCAGTGTTTACTTGCTTTTGACTGTGTATACGTACGGGGGCTATTTAGCTACTCTACTCTGCCTTCTTGATTAATCATGTCAAAGCAGAAAACACCTATTACCCCTGCCAATACCATGGAGAACTACCTAGTACACAGGGTGACAAAAATAATCAATGATCGGAGGTCCTCCCTAGGGCTCAATGACTCCCCTCCCTGTGCTCAAACAGAAGTGTCTTGCTTAATCGATCTGGACATAGAAGCCACGAATCTAAGTGATGCTGAAAACGTGGAAAATGTTGTTTGTTCTGCACTAAATGCTTCTATAAATGTTTCACAACCTGTTACAAATACCGAATCATTAATGGTAGATGAATCCAACCTGCACTGTAATGACTTAGTGTTAGTTGATGGCGGTATCACCCCGCCAACGCCAGTCCCTGCTCCAAGAGCAGTTAAGAGGTCCACTAAAGTTCCCTCTAAAAGACCAGGACTACGATCGAATAGTAAAAAACCATCAACTCCGCCTAACACTAAATACAAAAATGTAATTGATGACATAGCAGAGGAAGGGAGTAGCACTATAGATTGGGATGACTTGTTATCGAACAAATTTATGGGCATGTTAGAATCTAGGATTGTACGAATAATTAAACCACTTATATCCAAAATAGATCACTTGTCCGACAAAGTACATAAACTAGAGTCCTTACTAAAAACAGCAAACGATAATATGGGGGACATTCCGAACTCGATCATAAACAAAATAGATGAGCTTCAGGAAAATATGATTGAGAACGTAAAAGCTACATCTGCACCAACGCAGACTGGTGCTCTTAGTGCCACAAGTGATCTTACCAACCCCACTGTTGTAGTTCCCCCTCCAACACAAGAGAATGGTTTTATATCTGACTCCCACCCTGATTCAAATCCTGTAGAGTTGATAGTGGAAGCGTCACCTCTAGTGTTAGTACTTGCCAATGTCCCACTATTGAGAAAAGATCAGATCGAGACCCCAGACTCCCTCCTAAATAAATCATTGCAGTGGCTAGGTAATAATATCCAAGCAACTCCCTGGGGTAAAGAAAAGTTGTCTGAGGATTTGTTATGAGCAAGAAGAGTAAAGTGGATAGGGTCTAAACCCAAGAAATTTGCCGGGGATTGTGTGGTACTAAATCTGAAGGGTCCAGATGTATTGCCAGACATCCTACAAAATATTCTTCCACCCCAACGCAGAACGGCAGAAATAGTCCCGCTAACGTTAGACTTCTTCTATAGTAGAAGAGGTCTACTAGCAAAACCAACTATCCTTAGAACCAAGTGGTCAGTGGTTGGATCTAGAAGGGCTAGGGGTGGCCCTAGCGGTGACTGGGGGTTAAACTTGGAAAACTGCTTTTCGGCTTTATCTGATTTAAACGAATGTGATTGACTCGAAAACCACGATCTAGCCTCTCATATTAGGCCGTTGCAGCAAAAACACGTAGGAGATGGAAACATAAAATGCTCTAATCTGGTTAACCCGAATATAGAGAAAAAGAAATCACCGCACTTGGCATGTAATAACCCCGCTCCAAAAGAGCTAAAGATAGCAACCGAAGTTTTTATATGTGCTACTGGGGCTAGAGAGACCAAGATTATCCCAAGGGATGGAAAAACATCTTTATTAGAAGTGCCAACCAATGCAAGCGATCAGAAAGAAGATCAGCTATTAGATCAATGTAAAACTAATATTCTATCCCTTGTATCATGGAATATTGCAGGCATAGCAAGCAAGATAAACACTCTGGAATGGGCTGAATATATTAATCAGCATGACATTATTATGCTGCAAGAAACCTGGTCTCTTACCCCAACATTCAAAGTGGGATATTTAAATTATCACATCCCGGCAACTAGAAACCGCCTCGGACGCCCTTCCGGAGGCTTGTTAATTTGGGTACGACAATCTTTAAATGTCATCATAACACAACTATCAATACCATCAAATGACATTATGGCCCTTACTGTCAGATGGGATAACGGCCAAGAGCTCAGCATCTTTAACGTTTATGCCAGGGGAGTGGCTAGGGGTCAATCCTCTAACACTTTAGCAGTTTTAGAACAGAACATAGAATTATTACCACCACAAAATCAAATAATAGTAGGTGGTGACTTTAATGTAACCTATGAGCCCCTGGGTGAAGAGGACAGGATTTTGTCTGAGGAAGAGGATGCAAAGTGGGGAATCCCCCAGTTGGATTTGCCTGCCATTAAAAAATGGAGTAATGTGGCAATTCAGTTAAAAAGTCTCTGCTTAGCCAGAGGGTTGAGAGCGGCAAATGGGCGCTCGCCATCCGATCTAGTAGGTAATAATACGTTTGACAATGGGCGCTCATCTAGTAGAATTGATTATATATTAATAGATGTAAAATTTTGGAGCAAAATGCTAGACATGGTTGTAGAACCTAGACTAGAAAGCGATCATAATCCCCTAAAACTAACCTTTTTTTCCCACTGCAAGCCCTCATCGTACTCTAACGACAATGGAATGGTGACGCAGGATGTAGTATGTTCTAACAACCAGCGCCACCTCAAATGGAGAATGATGATAAAAGATAATGTAAAATTAGAGGCACTTAAAGTGTTAGTAGTAAATGAAGTAAACAATATTAAGTCTAAACAAGGGATGCCTAGCTTCCAAGACTACATGATGGAGGCCCATGAAAAACTTTTCTCTGAATTGCAAAGTTTTTTTACCAAAAGAGTAGATTCTAGTAAAGAGGGTAAAACCCAACAGAGACAAGGTTGGTATGATAAAAGTTGCAGATTGGCACGACTTAATTTGAGTTTAGAACTAAAAACTGGCAATGCAATAGGAATTAGGAGAGCAAGAGATGCATACAGACAAGCCCAAAAAAAGGCCAAGAAACGCTGGGATGAAGAAGGGTGGCAGGAATTGAAGGAAGCTTGCGCTGCCAAGGACTCCAAGCGCTTTTGGGCTATTGTAAAATGGGAGAGGGGAGGATTAGCTGCCCAGCCACAAAATAATGTCCCTATTAATAAATGGACTGAGTTTTTTAAACCACAGTACGCCCGCAATCCGGTCCATGCTTCTGTCCAACCTCCGCCATCTATTTTCTTTAAAAATCAAATATTCGATGAGAATGAAGTAATTAAAGCATTGGATGGCATAGCAGGAGGAAAAGCGCCAGGCATGGATGGCATCCCGGCCGACGTATTTTTGTCGGACCGGAATGCGTGGTGCTCATATTTTAAAATGCTGGCTAATGCTGTGGCAATGGGGGGGGAAGTGCCCCACTCATGGAAGGGAGCAGAAATAATCCCCATATTTAAAAAAGGAGACAAAACACTAGCCCAAAACTACAGACCAATTAGTCTCATAGACACAGCGCAAAAAGTGATGGGTCGACTAGTCCAGAATAAGTTACAACAATGGATTGACGACAAAAGTATACTATCCCCATATCAGGCAGGGTTTCGCCCACTGACTAGTAGTGTTGACCAAGTTCTCTATTTCCTAACAATCTACTGGAGAAATGTCACACTCAAAAAGGGATCGTTGTACGCTGTCTTTGTAGACCTAAAAGCAGCCTTCGACCTAGTCCCCAGAGAAAAATTGTGGCAAACCCTGGCTGATGTAGGTCTAAGTCAGGAACTCATTACCCTCCTTGTCCGCCTCCATGACAATAACTTTGCCAAAATTAGATGGGGCAAGCAAGGTGAAGCCACAGATCCCTTCCCAGTAGAACGAGGAGTTAGACAAGGCTGTGTGCTAGCTCCAACACTATTTTCAATTTATATTAACGGAATTGTTGACCATCTAATGAAATCCCCAAGTGACGCCCCAATTATAGCAGGTCGCCACGTCCCAGTTCTAATGTTCGCGGACGATACGCTCCTACTCTCACGCACTCCGAGCGGTCTCCAGAAAGTGGTTGATGCCTTTGGGGAATTCTGTGATAGTAGAGGACTTGAATTGAATACTACTAAAACTAAATTCATGTGCCTAAACTATCAGTCCTCTTTCAAAGGAGTAATCAAATATAAAGGTATCCCTCTAGAGAAAGTGGACGCTTTTACCTATCTAGGCATCACCATGCAAGGAAACATGAAGTGGCAATCGCATATTGATAATACTCTATTAAAGTTTAACCAGCTTGCTGGTGCAGTAGCACTGAAACATCGCAAATCACTAACAAAGCCGATTAAATCTGCACTAGAGATATACAATATGAAAGTATTAGGTGCCTGCTTGTATGGGTCTGAACTGTGGGGGTTTTCAAATCTGAGAGAATTGGGACGTGCAGAAAACAGGTTTTTGCGAGGGCTAGTCATGGTCCCACAAAGCACACCCATGCTCCCTCTGAAATTGGACCTTGGCAAGAAAAATATTGAGGATATAGCCAGACTACGGCCACTTCTATACTGGAGGCGCTTGATGGTGACCCCAGAGCTGGGCCATTATGCTGAAGCTTTGAAGGATGTCATTAAGTTTGACCGTTTCCACTGTATCAAATGGTTAAAAGAACTCAAGGGGCTTCTTGTATTGTTAAAATTGGATCATCTATGGGGAAACTATGATGTGGCTAGCTTTCCATCGAAAGCAAAATTGAAAGAACTGTACTGGGAAATGGTGTACGCAGTAATGTTTTGTAAAGGTTCCCAATCAGCATTAACAACTCGCTTCTGGGACATTAAAATGTATCCGTCATGTGAAATATATTGGGATATTATAGAACGCCCTTACGATAGGAAATTGTATTTTCAATTCCGCATTGGAACCTTACCAGTAAATGCTTTCAAAAAACATTGGTCTCCCATGTGGGATGATCATTGCTATTTTTGTAAGGACCAAATTGAACATATTTCCCATCTGCTGTTTTGTTGTCCACTATATGCTACCCCTAGACGTAAATGGCTGAAGCCAGTGTGCCAAAATATCGGCACACGTAGTCAATCAACAGCCTTGAGAATACTTGAAACGGATTGCTCCACACCTCTTGTAGTTGCCGTAGCTAAATTTCTTGCCTGGTCATGGTCAATACGCACACGCACTTTAAAGACAAATGTGAATATATTATGAATTAGTGTTGTCTACTAAATTATCCTATTGCATTGTATGAATTGTTCTTTTTTATAGAAACTAATTGAATTTTAACCTTATAGTATTTATCATGTAATATTCGGCTGTCAAAATGTTTAATATGTGTTTTAAAATTATTTTTAAATATAGTATTTATTGTATTATGGATAGGAAGGATGCTTTTATGACAATTGTCGAATAAAGCTTTACAAATTGAATTGATTGCATTTATCAACGGA